>NW_028318054.1:5645000-5905000 GCF_062004578.1 Staurois parvus
AAAAAAATTAAAGGAACAATCTGAAAGCACATAAAATCTCAATGGGGAAAAATATCATGCTGGATATCTATACTGATATGGACTGAGTAATGTGTTAGGAACATAAGGATGCCCCATCGTTTGATGGAAATGAAAATGATCAACCTACAGAGAACTGAATTCAAAGACACCCCGAAAATCAAAGTGAAAAAATGATGCAGCAGGCTAGGCCATTTTGCTGAAATTCCATTGCAGCAGCTCAAAATGGTACTCAGTAGTTTGTATGGCCCCCACGTGCTTGTATGTATGCCTGACAATGTCGGGGCATGCTCCTAATGAGACAACGGATGGTGTCCTAGGGTATTTCCTCCCAGATCTGGACCAGGGCATCACTGAGCTCCTGGACAGTCTGAGGTGCAACCTGGCAGTGTCATATGGACTGAAACATGATATCCCAGAGGTGGTCTATTGGATTTAGGTCAGGCGAGTGTGGGGGCCATTCAATGGTATCAGTTCCATCATCCTCCAAGACCTGCCTGCATACTCTCACCACATGACACTCTCATTAATGGCAGTAAGTGTGCCATTGTCTAGCCTGTAGAGGTCTGTGTATCCCTCCGTGGATATGCCACCCCAGACCAGCACTGACCCACCACCAAAATGGTCATGCTGAACAATGTTACAGGCAGCATAACATTCTCCACGGCTTCTCCAGACCCTTTCACCTCTGTCACATGTGCTCAGGGTGAACCTGCTCCCATCTGTGAAAAGCACTGGGCACCACTGGCAGACCTGCCAATTCTGGTGTTCAATGGCAAATGCCAATTGAGCTCTATGATGCCAGGCAGTAAGCAAAGGGCCCACTAAAGGACGTCAGGCCCTCAGGCCACCCTCATGAAGTCTGTTTCTGATTGTTTGGTCAGATACATTCACACCAGTGGCCTGCTGGAGGTCATTTTGTAGGACTCTGGCAGTGCTCATCCTGTTCCTCCTTGCACAAAGGAGCAGATAACAGTCCTGCTAATGAGTTAAGGACCTTCTACAGCCCTGTCCAACTTTTCTAGAGTAACTGCCTGTCTCCTGGAATCTCCTGCATGCTCTTGAGACTGTGCTGGGAGACACAGCAAACCTTCTGGCAATGGCACGTATAGATGTGCCATCCTGGAGGAGTTGGACTGCCTGTGCAACCTCTGTAGGGTCCAGGTATCACCTCATGCTACCAGTAGTGACACTGACCCTAGCCAAATGCAAAACTAGTGAAAAACAGCCAGAAAAGATGAGTAGGGAAAAAAATGTCAGTGGCATCTGTAGCAAAAGCGCGCTTCAGAGATGGACGCGGTTCAACAATTTTGGTTTCAACCTCCATCTTGGCGAAGGGACTAACCATCCTGAAATATATTTTCCTGCATCCTCCCCCCTTTCCTCTCTGTTCAGCCACAGCGACATCTGGTTGTGGCTCACTGGCAGGCTAGAGCAGCAGGGGGCCCAGAGCTACAAAGCCCCCCCAAGAGAGACAGAGCCTCTCTGCCCAAGAACCTGTGTAATTTCTCACCTTGTAACAGAGATAAGGCAGCTTTTCCAGGAATTGAAAGAGATTTTAACCTCATAAAACCTAGCAACATAGGTGACAGAATTAAATGAACATTCCTCAAATCAATTTTTATCCTATGTCCCATATCTTGGAATATGAGAGACATACATAAAAGCCGGACATATCATCAGATGGACAATGAGCAGGCGAATCGTTTAACAGGTAACTCAATTTGTCTCGCACGCTCAGGGAAGCAGAAGCATAGATCTCGTGAACCGTGCAGCATATAATTTCATAATTCATATCTAAATAATCCTCAGACTTGTCGGTGTAATAATATACCAGCGAGGGGACTATCGCTCGTGCAGCTGAGAAGCTATAGACCCGAATATGAATTATGAAAGATGTTGGTTCTAAGTTAGGGTTCCGCCCGACGATCCCTCCCTAAACAGAGTATTGGTCAGTTACTCAGAGCCACCCCCCTGCTGGGACATTTTAAAAACAGGCTAGCAGGCCTCAGTTGTGAAGTTAAAGACATCTCCCATTTTAATATCAATACCACCTGGGGAGACCCTTTCGCTCTGCAACTTGGATCTGCTTAAAAACCAAGGCGTACTGGCAAGTAACTTAACCCTTTAACTTCCTTCCTATTATCTCTTTGCTGTGTTATGGTTCTTTATATATGTATATATATTTCTTAGTTACATCTTCTTTGTAAATATTTTTATTGCACCTGTTTGACCCTTTTAGTAATAAATCTTTCTTCTGAAAGTGTTGAACTGTTCCTTTAGCTCTTAATCGCAATTTATGAATCCCTGCCTTTGAAGAGACGCTACTGTTTGTTTTAATCTCTGTATAACCGGCCTGTGGACCATTTTATACAGACAATTATTTCAATCATTATATTGTATTAACTGATAATGCGAGTTTCCTCTTTCTCTGTACAAAAAGGAGGTGGTGGCAGTGTGAAAGGGTTAGTTGCGTAATTAACCCAATCCAGTAACAATCGCTTAGGCTGACGGCACATCGATCTGTTGTCCATTAGCTGGAAAATCGTTGTGCAGGGTGCAGCTGGGTGTGGCACTGTTACGCACGTCACATCGCGGTTTTAGATCGGCCAGTCCTTCGGTCACAAGTTTGGTGAGAAGGTCTGGGGTCTGACGCCGTGATCATGACATATTCGACGTCACGATCGTGAGATTGTCGCATGTTGGTGGCGGCGATCCTGCGATCCGTGACAGCCTCCACCTGGAAAACCATTCCTGTTTTGGGGGTCATCTCATTTTTGCCCATCTAGTTCACCTGTTGTTAAATTCATTAACACCAAAGAAGCTGAAACTGATTAACAACCCCCTCTGCTACTTAACTGACCAGATCAATATCTTAGGAGTTTAATTGACTTGGTGCTATACTCTGATTAAAAAGTGTTTCTTTAATTTTTTTGAGCAGTGTACATTTATTAAAGGACTGAGTGGCAGTTGTAAGGAGTGGAAAGCACAATAATCCAGGACAACCAATCAGAATAAATGTGATTTTAGTGTAGCAAATTGAAATCTGATTTCAGACAAGAAAAAATTAACCAAACATTGGCCCTTCTTTTTAAGGATATGAATAATTTTTAATAATCCTAGTATAAACATATTTTTACTTAAAGCAGAACTAAAGGCAATTTTTTTTTCCATTTTTGATAGCGTTAGGGGGCCAATACAGGAAGTGAGGGGAAATCTCTTCAAAATGAGGAAATCCCTTGTTTTCTTTCACAATAACTTTCAGCGATAATGGTAAACAGGACAAATAGCGAGCGTGAATCCCCCTATGGGGAGATGCTCTAATCCTGTTCGACTGCAAAGATAATAACAAAAACAATATTTTTGCGTGCAATGTGGATGCAGAAAGTCAGCAGAGCTTCACTAAGATAAGAGAAAATTCTCCTGCAAAGTGAACAATGTATTTTCCATTAGTAATGCATCTACCACTCATCTGGACAGTTTTAGTTGAAACAGATAACTGCGTTGTTATTGGATGCAGTGATAAAAAATAGGTACAAAGAAGGTGGTTTTATTCTGTTTCACAGAAATTGTATTGGCAGACTTGGACAAAACAGATACCTTTAATTTCCTTTCTTTTAAAGGGGTGCTGAACTCCATGATACTTACCTCCCTTCAGTGGTCCAAGGTCCCTTGCCAGCAGCTGGCATCTTCTACGCGGATTCTTCTGTGTGTCAAGCTGGGGCCATTCTCATAGGCTGGTGCGACGTGACTGATGCGCATGCATAACATGCACAACAGTGAAATTGTCCCATTACATTCCATAGAAGACAATGAGCAGGCAGGTAGGTTTATTTTATTGCAGAAGAGACATTGCATGTCTCTTCTGAAGTAAGGAACCTGTCTGCTCACAAGTTTCAAATGTGGGACTTTAGTTTCGCTTTAATGGTCTATGCACACTAGGAGGTGGAAAAAATTCCAAAACCTCTGGCAGGAAAAGTAACATAAAAATTGCTCATAGTGGCTCATATTGCACAAGAGTTTATGAGCATTTATGGGCATTTTGCTTTTATTCCAAAACATTCCCCTCTGCTCATTTTTCACAATAATCAACGTACACGTGAAAATGCTGAATGCTCCAAAACGCTGTGTTAATGCATTTCAAGTGTTTTTTCTGCCTGAAAGCTCCTCTTTAAAAACGCACTTGTGATGGGGTTTTTTTCAGTCTGAACACACTCCTCTGTAAATATGCCTGTAAATGCCCAAATGTGCATGGACAAATAGGCTAACACAGAGTTGCTTCTACAGGCTTTAGAAAAAAATGCCACAAGCCTGTATAAGCCACATTTGTTATACCCAGTGTGCATGAGGCCTTACATATGATGCCTAAATTTTAAAAGTTTTACAACAGCTTGTTGCTTTTGTCTGTTCATCACTTACCAAGCTCCCCAGGTACAATAAAGGATTCAGGTGTTCGTTCTGGCAGAGGAGGGGGACTCTCATCATATGCTTTTAGAGAAGTAACTAAATACAAGAAGACATGCAATATGAGTTATTTAAATGAACACATTGTGTCTGTTAAAGGTATGTTTAAAGAAGAACTCCGGGGTAAGTCAACAAATCACTCATTAGTACATCCCCCTACACATTACCATTTAGCAGAAAAGTCTAAATCAATTTTCATGACCTCTTCTCTGTAATTCAAAAGATAACAGCATCTGCTCTGCCAAGGAGCAGGTGTAACAGCAGGGATTACACCATATCCTATCCTCTACCTCTGCAGTAAAAAAAAACACAGTTCCCATCAACCACAGGGAATTGTAGTGAATGCAGGTGGGTACACTAGGTCTGTACATGTTGAATGTGTCTGAGAGTCTTGGTCCACACACCACTGCAAGTGGGGCTCAATGACATCACTGCTTCCTGGAGAAAGGACTACAGAAGGGATGTGCCAAGACCAGTGGCTGAGAGAAGAGGATGCATAGCAGCTACTTGTCTTACAAACAGGAAACTAAAGAGAATTAACGGTTTGATTTGAAAATGAATAGGCTAGTTCAGAGCAACTACTGAGTGAACTACAAGATGGATGACATATTCAGTGAAGGT
This sequence comes from Staurois parvus, assembly GCF_062004578.1. Classification (NCBI taxonomy): domain Eukaryota; kingdom Metazoa; phylum Chordata; class Amphibia; order Anura; family Ranidae; genus Staurois; species Staurois parvus. The sequence goes on from NW_028318054.1 coordinate 5,650,104, forward strand.
AGGAAATCAGCAAAAAAGACATGTAAAGACGTTTTTGCCCCACGTTCTACTTTAAATATATTTCAGTAAGCTAGTGTAGGTAGTATGAGTGTTAAGTTAGTCATACACTAGTAGAATTTGGCTTGAAAATGTTAATTAATTTTTAATCCTTAGAGGGGCCAAGTCACCGTTTATTTTTGACCACAGTGATGAAAAAATTCAAAGGAGCAGGATGGACAATTTTTCTCAAACTATCGAATGTCTAACAGTAAATGTTATTTTTTTTTCTATGGAAAGTCCATTCACTCCAAAATTGAATGTCATAAATAATCTTTTTATTATAGTACTTTCAGACGACATTCGTCAAGTCATTAAATGTACTGATAACAATTTGTTTGAACAAATGTTCGTACGGAGATGTATTTGAAGAATCTGCTGTTGGATGACTAGCTATAGTCTGAATGAGGTGGATGCTTTGGAAAGTCACTTTAAGGATAAGTTCACCTTTGGAACATGTTCCACCTATATTTAGGTTCCAGCTTCTGCTCCCTTTCCACCCGATTCCCCTTTTCACATGACAGTGCGCGAGGATTCTTCTACCTGAATCCGCTGTCACTCTTTAACCACCTCCCGCCCGCCATATAGTACAATGACGGGTGCAAGGTGGTTCTCTCGTTCTGATAGTACGTCATATGACGTCCTTCCATTCTCACCGCGCATGCGCGGCTCAGGGAGCGCGCAGCGCGGCGATCGCCGGTGCGCTGTGTCCCTCGGACACAGCGGATCACGGAAAGAGCCGAAGATGTCGGCTCGGTCATGTGATCAGCTGTGTCCAATCACAGCTGATCACATGTAAACACGGAAATGCCAGTTATCGGCATTTCTCTCCTCTCGAGCTGTCACGCTGACAGCTCGAGAGGAGAGGAGAGCCGGTAATCGGCTTTCCGCAGAGGGGACATGTACACTGATGATCAGGGCACTGATGATCAGTGTGCCCTGATGATCAGTGTGGCCCCAGAAGTGCCACCTGTCAGTGTCCATCAATGCCAGCAGTCAGTGCTCATCAGTGCCACGTTCCAGTGCCCATCAGTGTCACATCAATGCCACATATCAGTGCATACCAGTGCACATCAATGCCACATATCAGTGCCCATCTGAGCTGCCTTTCAATGTCACCCATCAGTGCCAGTCAGTGCCACCTATCAATGTCAATCAGTGCCACATATCAGTGCTGTCAATCAGTGCCACCTATCAGTGCCAGTCAGTGTCGCCTATCAGTGCGCATCAGTGCTGCCTATCAGTGCTAGTCAGTGCCGCCTAAAAGTGCCAGTCAGTGCCGCCTAAAAGTGCCAGTCAATGCCACCTATCAGTGCCGCCTATCAGTGCCATATATCAGTGTCATGTATTAGTGCTGCCTTTCAGTGCCTATCAGTGATGCCTGTCAATGCCCATCAACCTACCAGTGCCTCGTCATTAGTGCCACCTATCAGTGCCCACCACTGCAGCCTCACTAGCGCACATCAGTGAAGGAGAAAAATCACTTATTTAGAAGATTGTATAACAAAAACTAAGAAAAAACGTTTTTTTTTCAAAATTTTCAGTGGTTTTTGGTTTGTTTAAGAAAAAATAAAACACCCAGAGGTGATTAAATACCACCAAAAGAAAGCTGTATCTGTCTCAAAAAAATGATAAAAATTTCATATGGGTACAGTGTTGCATGACCGCGCAATTGTCATTCAAAGTGTGACAGCGCTGAAAGCTGGAAATTGGCCTGGGCAGGAAGGGGGTAAAAGTGCCCTGTAGGCTAGTGGTTAAAAACAGCACAGCTCTGCAGGCTCCGCCCATACAGCTACGTTCTTCATTCACAGATTCCTTCCGCTGCAGCAGGTAGACTTGTAGTTTCAGTGGGCTGCAGGGGCGCTGATGAACACTCAAACAGAAAGCCTGTACAGAGGTACAGGCTGAAAGCTGGAGCACATATCTGCAGAAGCCCACATTGCACCCAGGATCTATGGATCACAGGTGCAATGCTTTCCAGGCTCCTGCAGGAAAACATTATAAATGTAGATTTTTTTTCTGCAAAAATATATGCATTTATTTTTTTTGCAAAGGTGAACTTAGCTTTTAAGCAACTTTTTTAGCCTTTTATGGCTAATTGAAAATTAAAGTTTCTTGCTTCATCAAAATTTTGAAAAAAAAAAGGCAGTTCGATGACATTTTGTCAAAATGCATTCCAATCAATTAGGTGATTTTAAGATATGTTGTGGCTGTATTTAGATCTGGAATTATACAGGTGCCATCAAACTAGAAGTTGGGTTAGCCATAGGTCACGTAACCCTTAGTAACCTCTGCAAGTACCCTAGGGTTCCATAGAACCCTGGTTGAGATTGGCTGATCTTACATTTTACAGCAGTAAATATTCTATATTTTACAGGTATATGCATTGCTTATTAGACAATATAGAAAATGTTTATAAATACCCTTAGGGCCACTTACCAGTGCTGCTCAGATTGTTGAAAGGTGCAATTTCTACTCCTTGGAGTGGTTCAAGTTTGGAAGGATGATCAATCTGGGATGAATTATTTGAATCAGACAAAGGAAAGTTAAGGTCTTTGATATTGTGCCAATTTGCATTGGGTATATCGGAGTAGGTGGCTTCAACACAAAAATCTGCAAACTTTGGTGACCCTGGATCAGAAGATGATGCTGGAGAAAAATAAGGATCTTCTGTAAGGCGAACATAAGGATGATTACTGTGAACAGTACTTATATTACCCAGAGAACCAGTAAACAGAGAGTCTTGATAATGATTTCCAAGAATTTTTTGTTTATCAAAATTAGATGCTAAATCCTTTTGAATATAGGGGAACACATTTGATGCTTCAAAAACCTGATCAGACATGAAAGCCTGTCTTTGAAATTCCAATGGTGTAGATTTGGTGTGTATTAATAGCGCATGTCCACTGTAACTTTTCCTGTTTTCAGAAATTTTTCTGTTGGTGAGATTTTGAGAAGTTTTCTGCAATATTGTCCGTGGTAATGGTTGCGGCATGGGTTGTGTTTCTGGAGACTGCATGGTAAGTTTATTTAGTTCATCATAACTTTTATACATCTTTGTTGCGTACAAAGGTTCCATACAGCTATTAGAATTAATCCCAATACTGATGGCTGTTGTAGATGAGTTCCACAGATGTACGCTATTTTCCTCTTCCATCATGCATTCACCTGTATAACTTTGAACAAAAGGATGCTAGTATTAGAGGTATACACAACATTTAAATCTTACTGTTTAAAATTAATATGTTTAAGGTATCAAATATAGATACCAAAACCTTTCAGTAAATTGTCTGCCTTTTTTTTTTCATTTTGTACTTTCCTGTTGCAGCAAGGTTCAGTGTCAGCACCAGGGGCGAACTGACCATTTGGGCTCTCGGGCAGTGCCCGAGGGCCCAGGGTCACTAGGGGGCCCCATGAGATGCCCCTAGTACCTTTCATAGGCTTTTTTGGGTGTGGTTTGTGTATGGGTGAGGACACAAGGGCCCCATGGTCCCCTATTGCCTGGGGGCCCCATGAGTTGTCAGTCCACCCCTGGTCAGCACATATGCAGTGTAGTGGAGCCTAATCTGAACCTTTTGCTGACCTTTTTTACCTAGAGTTGAGCCTTAAAGTGGTTATAAAGGTAGAACATTTTTTTAACCTTCATTCTCTGCATTAAGGTAAAGAAACCTGAAATGCAGCCCCCCCTCACCCCAGTCCCCCCTTATACCTACCTAAGCCCAATTTTGATCCAACGATGTGCACGGGTGCAGCAGCTCTTTCAGTTCTCTCCTTCCTCATTGGCCTGCCACAGCATCGGGATCCATTGGCTCCTGCTACTTTCAATCACAGCCAATGAGGAGGGAGTGGGATGCAGGGCCGAACCACACTCTGTGAGTCTTATGGACACACAGAGCCAGCTTGGGAGTGAGCATTCACAAGTGACCACTATAGGAAGCAGCTTCCTCCAGCTTCCACCATTGCGCAGAGCAGGTAAGTATGTCATGTTTATTATTTAAAAAACATAAAATATCAAAGCTTTATATTCACTTTAAAGTTTATGTCCAGCCAAAGCAAGTTTTTATGTTGGCTAGTGTGGGAAGATTTAGAAGTCCTGGGTTTTAAATAGTTTTTATTGTTGTACTTTACAAATATCCAGATAAGTGTTCCATCAAATTGTCAGTACAATTTTGAAATGTACTATTGACCATGCAATATAACAGTATTTTGCATTTCCATTTTTAATAAATAGAGAAAAAAAGGAAACAAATAATAAAAATTAACACATCTCTAAACAGCTATGGTTTCATGTGGCTTGTATTATTTTGTATTTATCAATAAAAAACCTTCTTTGACTTATGAAAGCACGTGAGCAGCTACAAGGCTTGTATGGAAGACTTCAGGAGAGAGGCCCTTGTACATTCCAAAGGTAAGGTTTCTTAGGATTCACGGGTGTTTGTGGTGTCAGCCCATTCTCATGAGATGTTTTCAAATTTAGTGGGGCAGCTATTGGCTTTATATATTACTTTGTATAGGGGAAGTACTTGGCTTACCACCCTCTTACACTTTGAAAGTTTTAGGAGTTTGGTGGATGTCCATTGTAGGGCCACAGTCTTTAACAAGTATAAGTGGTGGATAAATCGTTTATTAGCTGAGCTTAACTCAGTATCTCCCAGCATACATGGTAAATATTGTCTTGTGTTACAGATATTTGGGATTGAAAAGTTATCAGACATAAATTCAGTTACTGTTCCTGAATTTCCCACAGCTCCAGACCGTATGTAATAAAATCAACCTCCTCCCTCTGGCTATTGTGGCATATTGGTGTATTATGTTTACCCATTTTGAATAGTCATTGTTCTGTAAAGCACACTCTAGTAGTATCTAAGTTGTAGGAGTCTATCTCTGGACAGGACAATTATAAAGTATTAAGAGTTATAATATTCTTCCTAGTCTTGATCATTGAGACCTGGGATATCCCCCCCACCACTGGTCTTCGATTTTCTGTAGTGTAGGATTATGTCCTGAGTAGTTCACAGATATTAATGTTATGCGGTTACCCATACTGGGTTTTGCTGCTATCGAGACCTACATAAGAGATATAGACAAGACAAATCTCCAACAGTATTACAGACAGAAATAAAAAAATATTTTGTTAACAACTCAACTCCAGGAAAATTAAAAATCCTCCCTTGCAGTGGGACTGCCCCTGCAATGCAAGGGGTAAATTCCTGTTTACATCTAGAGGACAGAATAGGCAGTTTTACTTACTCAATCCTCCACTCCCATGGCAGATGGTGCTCCCCTATGCACCGGAAGTGTACTGTTCCTTGACGTCCTTACATCCAGTACAGGACTTTGGGCTCTGCATCAGTCTTGAGGACATCAGGGGCATTTGACTGCCAGAGCATATGGAAGAAGAGGCTGCAGGGGGTGGTCTTGCAGTGTGCAGAGGAGCTTGTGGGAGTGGAGGATCAAGTAGGTAAAACTGCTTTACCGGTCAAAGTATAGAATTGCCTTTTCTACAGAACTTATAGTTCAGCTTCAAGCATCATTTTTTCAGAACTCATAAAATAAAATCTTACACAAAGAACCATATTCAGTTCAAGTATCCAGCTATTTTCTGCACATGAATGGGGTTCTGACTTGAACACAATTCTATATGCTTCTGGGGCCAGTCCACCTAAAAGTGAGTTATAGCTGGAGCCTGGTGGGCCGCGTCTGTCCTTGTTCTCATATGTCTCAGATATATAACTTGAAAGATTACCTTGCAATATTTCCTGACTTTCTGCTCTTTTACCTTGGAGTATTGTGTAGCCCAGTCCACATCTCTAGCAGGAAATGGACTCTGTGTCTGTGCTGCAGAGAAGAACTTTACACAGGCACAGCTGCAGAAGAGACTGCTATTACAAAACATAGAGCAGTCATAGCTAAATGTGCCCTCCATCCACTAGGGGGCGAACTGAAGGTGTGGACTCCTAGAGACTCTGGTGAGAAGTGTGGAGGAATGTGTGAGATGTAGTTTCCAGGAAACATCCCTGAAGGAAATGTGTGGGACTACAAGTTCCAGGAGGATGGGCTGCTGCAAGAGGAGAGGAGAGCAGAAGCCCAGGCTTGAGATACAGAGACGCATGTCAAAAGAGAGAAGGGGAAGTTGCTGGTGTGCTGAGACTGGTGATGTTGCTAAATGCCCGTGCTCCCTGTGTCCCTAGATAGGGACTAAATTCTTGTAACTGCCAGAGACCAAAGTGTCAAAGGAGAAAAGAAGAGACATCTAAGCCTAGATTGTGGCACCTGAGTGAAGGAGAGACATAGTGGCTGTCAATGAGGCACATTGGAGGACACCTGGAAGCTGTTTGAGCCTGCTGCTTTTTTGAGGAGCTGGACAATGAGGACACTGACCAGCATACACTTTGCAGAAGGAGATCCCCCTGAGAGGCCGCTGGCATTACACCTTGCTAAAGGAGGGACAGAGCTGTCTATAAGGAATACAATGCCCTCATTAGTTCTTAAAGAGACACTACCTCAAGCACTCCACAATAACAGTTGGGCCCGAACGAGCTGGCCAGTGGAAGAAATACAGTAGCATACGACTAATGGTGACTGTAGTTGGGATATATATATATATATATATATATATATATATATATATATATATATTTAGCTCTACCCCCACAGGGGCCACTTGATAATGCTTGTCTCCCAGTGGTTGCCCTAACCTCGCAAGCCTCTCTATACCTCTGACTATCTGGGTTCAGACATATTTCAACAGTGTAGAATAATAATGCAAGAGACACAATTCTTAGTGACACCTCTATATTAGTCTTCTTCAAAAGAGTAGACCACAAGAATAATGGGTTTAGGCTATACAGTCTCCGTTAATAAAAATAAAACGCTGGCAAAATAGGAATAAACAAATTATACAGACATAAGTTGTAAGCTTCAACTATTAAACTGCAATAACAGCAGTAAGAGGGGGAAGAAAAGGCTTGTTGACTTATCAGCTCCCTCTAAGCCACTGGTGCCACAATGGGGGATGCAGAGAATTATGTAAAACTATACTCCAAAATAAATAGATCCTATTAATATCCTATTTTGAATAACAATTGCCTTAAAAGAGAGGGGGTCCCTTTAACTAGAGCCTGCAACTTTAGTTCTGTGATGTTTAATGTTCCTGATATGGTCTTGTCCATTGTCTTCTGCTAGCAATGGTGGGGCCCATAGGCATTAGTGAATACTAGTAATTCAATGAAGTTAAACAAGTAGGCTGTGGTAAAGCTCAAAGCAAAGATCTCCTGATACTGAGGTGTAAAGGTGTCTACATACAGTGTCTCTAGAGTGATGACAGAGGGCATCCACACGCTCACCAATCCCATGGATAGCACGGCCTCCTAGGAACAAGAGTTCTTACACAGGCTCTTGGCTGTTTGCAGGAATGTGCAGAGTGGCTGCCTAACAGCCTCTCAGCACAGCAACAGAAATGCCTGTGTGAAGACTGGATAATGACAGCCCCGATGTAGAGACGCTGATGTTGTCCCTGTGTGGCAATCGGTGTCACCGCTGTGCTGAATTGATGTGTAGAGTCCCACAGTAGTTAACCAACAATCAATCTCTGGAGGAGAACGGCAGTCCCCGTGTTCAGCTCTTAATTCCGTGCCAAAAAAGAGAGCCAATATCTGGCTGTAGAATATATCTGCTCTCCCAGCATCTCTCCAATTCGCCAGCTCTCTGGTAGTTGTAGTTCAGTCTGCTTTTAGGAATACAGGATGTATTGGCTACAGAATTAAATATTTGACTAAAGTTCCACTTTAATGTAGGAAGTGCATTAAAGTATAACTAAAGGCATAACTTTTTTTACTTTTGGATAGAAAGGAGAGGGATTACAATACCTGTCAGGTTTTTATTGCTATCTCTGCCCCCATTAGAGAGATTCATCCTCCCCATTTTCTAGTTTACTGTTCTCATTGAATGTGAAAATAAAAGAAAATCCCAAATTGTGTTACCAAAACAGGAATCGAGGGGAAATCTTCCACTAGTTTGGTGACATCCCTGGTATTCCTCACTTTAAAAGTATTTCCTCTCACTTCCTCTTTTAGCTATGGGACAGGAAATGAAGGCAAATCTTCTTAATGGGACACTGCTCTGTATTCATATCATTGTGTTGCGTAGGGAGCCATCTATTGGGAATTCACTGCAATTGCACTCTTTTGTACTTTTTCAATAAAGAACAGGGAGTGTCTCATGCTTGTTAAAAATAAAGATTTCCCATCTACCACTGCAGCCATTTTAGCTTCCTGAACAACACCATATACACTATATTGCCAAAAGTATTGGGACGCCTGCCTGTACACACACAAACTTTAATGGCATCCCAGTCTTAGTTCGTAGGGTTCAATACTGAGTTGGCCCACCCTTTGCAGCTATAACAGCTTCAACTCTTCTGTGAAGGCTGTCCACAAGGTTTAGGAGTGTGTCTATGGGAATGTTTGACCATTCTTCCAGAAGTTCATTTGTGAGGTCAGGCAATGATGTTGGACGAGAAGGCCTGGCTCTCAGTCTCCACTCTAATTCATTCCAAAGGTGTTGTTATCATGTTGAGGTCAGGACTTTGGGCAGGCCAGTCAAGTTTCTCCACCCCAAACTTGCTCATCCATGTCTTTATGGATCTTGCTTTGTGCACTGGTGAGCAGTCATGTTGGAACAGGAAGGGGCCATAATCAAACTGTTCCCACAAAGTTGGGAGCATGAAATTGTCCAAAATGTCTTGGTATGCTGACGCCTTAAGAGTTCCCTTCACTGGAACAAAGGGGCCAAGCCTAACCCATGAAAAACAACCCCACACCATAATTCCCCCTCCACCAAACTTTACACTTGGCACAATGCAGTCAGGCAAGTACCATTCACCTGGCAACTGCCAAACCCAGACACGTCCATGGGATTGCCAGAACGAGAAGTGTGATTCATCGCTCCGGAGAACACATCTCCATTGCTCTAGAGTCCAGTGGCGGCGTTCTTTACACCTCTGCATCTGACGCTTTGCATTGCACTCGGTGATGCACTTGGTGATGTAAGGCCATGGAAACCCATTCCATGAAGCTCTCTATGCACGCGAAGTTTGGAGGTCTTTAGCTGATGACTCTGCAGACAGTTGGCAACTTCTGCGCACTGTGTGCTTCAGCATGCGCTGACCCCTCTCTGTCATTTTACGTGGTCTACCACTTCATGGCTGAGTTGCTGTTGTTCCTAGTAGCTTCCACTGTTATAATACTATTAACAGGAATATTTAGTAGCAAGGAAATTTCACGGATGCACTTATTGCACAGGTGGCAACCTATCACGGTACCATGCTTAAATTCACTGAGCTCCTGAGAGCGACCCATTCTTTCACAAATGTTTCTAGAAGCAGTCTGCATGCCTAGGTGCTTAATTTTATACACCTGAGGCCATGGAGGTGATTGGAACACCTGAGTCCAATGATTTGGAGGGGTGTCCCAATACTTTTTGGCAATATAGTGTATCTTCAACAAGTGCTATACCATAAGAGGTTGCACATTCTCCAGATATGTTATAGGAGTTCACACAGTAGCCGTCTATTCTATCTATAGGTATGGACATAATTTAGGGATACAGGGGTTTATTTACTAAAGCTGGAGGTTGCAAAATCAGGCTCACTTCTGCATAGAAACCAATCAGCTTCCAGGGTTTATTGCCAAAGCTTAATTGAACAAGCTGAGGTTAGAATCTGATTGGTTTCTATGCAGAAGTGAACCTGATTTTGCACTCTCCAGCTTTAGTAAATAAACCCCACAGCGACTACTGAAGGACTTGACTGGGCTCTCTACAAGCCCCACATGCCAACTGTACCGGTTCCAGCCTAGTACCATGCTAAACTGCTCACCCTCTTAACCTCCTTGGCGGTATTCCCGAGTGTAGCTCGGGGTAACATTTCAGTACCAAGAGCGGTAACCCCGAGCTACACTCGGGAATACCATGCGGCACTGCTCCGGCATTTGTTCTTCACTTACCTTACCCTGCGCTCCCGCGATGTGTCCCCTGCAGCGTCCCCGGCCATCTCCTCCGGCTGATGCCGGCATCCGGCTTCTGTGTCCTGTCCCTGTGACGTCGGGACGTACGGGCGCCGCCGCCGGCGGGAAATTTAAAAATTTAAAAAAATGTCATTTTTTTTTTTTTACATTTTACATAGTAAAACATTGCTGTCTCAACCCATTTCACATACATTTTGTCCCGAGTGCTTTGTCCGGCGCCCTGCCTGCATTTTGTCTGTTCTTTCTGCCTGGAAACTGAGAAACGTCCATGGCGTCCAAAAAATGTCCCTTTAGGTCAAAAGCGGTTTAGATCAGCTAGAGAACAGCGATAGTAAATCAGAACCACTTGCAGAATTGAGTGATAATGATTCGTGGGGGAAATTCGTCATCAGACACTGAAAACGATTTTGCGACTGAGCTCAGCAATGTGCGAACTTGGCGCTATATTTCAAATTTCAGTGTTTTTGGTTTGATTATATTATTGAATTAAATTTTTTATTATTATTATATTATTTTTATAATTATTTATTAAATTATTATTTATGATTTTGTGTTTCAAATTTTATCATACCCGGGATGTTTAATAGACTCTTGTTCGGACAGATTTCAGTGAGTTATTCCTAAATTACAGGCCTACAATTAAAAAAATACATATTTCCATGCAAAAAAATGGTACCGCTTTCAGCACCAAAAATCTGAAATAATCATACCGCCAGGGAGGTTAAAGACCTAAAGAGCCCAATACTTACTTTTGGCAATATAGTATATATATAGATATAGATATAGATATATATAGCATTTCAATATACTGTATTTAATGTGATTTGTAGGTAGTTACAGTATTTGTAAGAAATGTGTTCATTGTATGCATTGATAAGTGACATGTATACAAGCATATTGTAACTTCAGTTTATGTAATTGTATTGCAGTTTTACAGAACTATTCACAGAAATAAATTTAGTTTTGAAATGAAACAACACTGCTTCTGTCAGTTTTGTTAGCTAGTTGTCAGCTAACTGTTAGTAGGACATCATAGACACAGATGGCAAAAAAAAGAAACTGACAGGGTTATGACCCTCTATCCAAAACGACAAATAAAGGTTTTCTTTTAGTTCTATTTAAAGGTGTACAACATTTTAACTTTAGAACCACTTTAAAGAAATAAAACAACAGGTCTACTGGCAGGGTCAACAATAAAACCACATTAAAGGGGGGACTTTTAAAACCAAAAACTGCTGAATTAATACTAGTGACAGATGGTATCATATATGACATTTTTAGGCTAGAATTACACTGCTGTAATATTTTGATCTGTCTTTCAGTGCGACTATTTAATGCTACTTGGATGCAATGTTGATGCTACTTTGATAAGGTTTGTATATTCTACGGGGCCATAGTCGCACTGGAATCACACCAAAGTAGTACAGGAACCCTTTCTAAAATTTCTCCTTGCTGAATCGCATTGATGTGATTTGACACCATTGAAAACAATATGTTTTCCGTTATCGTGCTATTCTGCGTGACTCAAGTTGCATCTAAAATTGCACTAGTGTGAACCAGGCCGTTTGCCCACATTTACACTTTAATTTGCAAACACAAGCCGGCCTATAGATAGATGTCTTACTGTGAATGATAAGCGGTGATATGTCTCTTTGTCCTTGACCCCACCAAAGCTCAGGACAATGCACCTTATGATTTGGCTGATGAAAAACATCAGTTAACATCTTTCTTTCAGACCAGAAAACCTCTGTGTCCTGTAATGAATACTTTCAACTGTCATAAGTGCTTCTTATCAAACGCTATAGGAGGTCTTGTCCAGATATCACAACTGATCTTCAAAATGAAAGCTTAATTGTGGGGATCAGTACATTCAAGCTGCCCATAGGTTTGGCATACAACCATATGAAGTACTTACCCACCAGACAGTCTTGTTAAATCATGTGCATCTGCGGAGTGTGGTGTATTTCTATAAAACTGCAAGTAAGATAAAAAATATATATATCTTTGATGTGTCAATTTCTATTTACTTAAAAATGAAATAACAATATTTGAACATAATGATACTTGGTGACAGGTAAAATGAAATGTTCTGTTAAAAATGATCATAAAACTATTGCAGCACTGACAGAGAATATTGAAAGTCTCTTAAGAGACATATTGACATATTAAAATCCTGCACTTGGTAACGCAAGGCCGGCTCTGTTTAGTATGAGGAGTACAATATAGGGCACATCTGATGATAGAACAGGAATAGGTAGCTCATTAAGGACCATTAGAAGAAAAAGATGAGATGGTTGAATTGTTTGATGTTTTCTGCATACATATTCAAATATAGGTCTCTAGCACATGAAGGGCCTCTACAAAGCTCAAGAGGGAATAAAAGCACATTTCACTACAGATCACATTATCCAAGAAATGAGGCTGTGTTTAATCTCAGGAATAATATTATGAAGTATGACTAGTTCTGAGGAAAAGTCAAGGTTGAGAACAAGCAGCAAGGAGAATTGGAAATTGATATTACAATGTTCTAACAAAGTGTACAGAATATTCATAATACCTCATTCTAAACAGAGTGAAGAACAAATCTCAATTGTATCAGCTTGAGAACAAGTGACCTTTTTTTTATTTCGAAGGACAACTTTACGTTTAGTGAAGATGTCCTCTAAACTAAAGCTTACCTTGCAGAGTAACCTACATAGCATTATGTGTGCCTATAGCCTGCATATTCATACTTACATATGGTACATCATTTGGGTCAAAGTGCCTGAAGTTCCAGACTTGTTTTCTGGCCACACTCTGACTGAATTTTGACCAGTTCCTGGTGTATTTCTCTTTGTGGGTTGCCCTGTTAGCCCCCTCTGACCCCACATGCTTCAACTGAAAAATGGAAGGAGCAATATGGAAAATTGTTGGCAGAACAGCGGCTGCCCCCAGTCAGATGCAGCTACTATTTGGGTATTCTGAGCTGCTCAGCTCCCACTGTGAGAATACAATAGGCACAGTGGGAGATGCAGTAGATCGCACTTTATAGCATGGATGGAGGAATCTGTTACATTTTTTTCATTCAGCATGCAAGCTGCACTCCTGGGGAAAGTATGGTTTGACAAAGTGGCAGTCCCTGTTGCTCTGAAATGCGTAGCCAGGCCCCCTGCCTTCTACACCATTTTACTGGTCTTCTATGCATCTCTGCTCAGTTTCTGGCTCCTGACTGGCAGCGCACTCCACACCGGCCTTGGAAGGTGTTCTACATCTTCTAGACCTGTCGTGTCTAGGAGCACTTCCACGGCGTGCTCTGCACACCATCCCCAGCCACTTCCTCATGCTGCTCTGCCTACCTAGCTGCGACCCTGCCAAGGCCTGCAGACTAAAACAAAGATGCAGCTACTATTTGGGTATTCTGAGCTGCTCAGCTCCCACTGTAAGAATACAATAGGCACAGTGGGAGATGCAACAGATTGCGCTTTATAGCATGGATGGAGGAATCTGTTACATTTTTTTCATTCAGCATGCAGGCTGAATGAAAAAAAATTGTGTTTGTGCCCAGCTTTGGGACTCCCCTGAACTCCTGTGGAAAGTATGGTTTGACAAATTGGCGGTCCCTGTTGCTCTGAAATGCGTAGCCAGGCCCCCCTGCCTTCTATGCCATTCTACTGGTCTTCTCTGTATCTCTGCTCAGGTTCTGGCTCCTGACTGGCAGCGCACTCCACACCGGCCTTGGAAGGTGTTCTACATCTTCTAGATTGACCTGTCTAGTAGCACTTCCATGGCTTACTCTGCACACCGTCCCCAGCCACTTCCTGTTGTTGCTCTGTCTACCTAGCTGCGACCCTGCCAAGGTCTGGAGTCTCCCACAAAGGATGCTACATGCTTTTATCTACATGATAAATGTGAGTATAATTTTTACTCTTCCTTTTTTTATTAATATATCTACACTTAGGTGGCAGCGCCCCCTGTTTTTTCTTGTTTTTACATTTCTGTGGGAAGCCACTACTCGAAAGTTGAACTGGAATTCATATGAATTGGCTGTGACCTCATGGATTGGGGGGGGGGGGGGTCTAATTTGTCCTGGGATTTTAAAGCAGAACTTCAACCAAAAGGGGAAGTTCAACAGTCCCCCCCACTCCAATCTCACATTAGGTATATATATATATATATATATATATATATATATATATATATATATATATTTTGGAAGGGGGGTTGCGGGTACCTGGTTTTGACAGGTGCTCCCACTTTTGCTTGGATCGCCTAGGTCAGGGGTGGGCAACTGTGGCCCTCCAGCTGTTGTAGAACTACAAGTCCCATGAGGCATTGCAAAACTGACAGTTACAAGGATGACTCCCAAAGGCAGAGGCGTGTTGGGATTTGTAGTTCACCAACAGCCACAGTTGCCTACCCCTGGCCTAGGTGATCCTAGAGGATGTTCTCCTCCACCCCCTCCCTGCCCACAGCTTTCTGGGACACCTCACAAAAGGCTGCAGGTCTATTCAAAAAGCACAGTGCAGCTTCCGCATGGGCAGTTGGCAACCAGTTGTAAAGCCGCAAGCAGTTACAGCCGGCTGCCAACTGATGGTGGCAATAGGGACTGAAGACCGGTAAAGAAACCTGCTCAGTTGAGGACAGCGCTGGATCCCTGGACAGGTGAGTGGCTGTTTAATAAAAGTCAGCAGCTACAGTTTTTGTAGCTGCTGACTTTTAATTTTTACATAGGAAACTGAAGAACTTGAGCTTAGGCTCACACTATGTAACACATGTGAAATGCACAGGAACAGCGCCGCATTCCTGTGCAATTCACATGCGACTCTGGTCTGAGGTGTGATTTGAGCCCATTCATTTTCAATGGCTCAAATCGCACCACAGTCCTCACCAAAAAGGTGCCTGAAGCATTTTTGGGAATGCACTGAAACTGAATCGCAAGGTTCTGTACCATACAGTCTGGTTCAGGCAAACGCACTTCATTTATGACCTGCTTTTTGGTTGTTGTTTACTTTGAATTGACATCCGCAGCACATAGCAAAACACAGTGTGTTTGCAGTGCAGTGCGGGAAAAGCACAGCGATTACAGAGTTTCCCGTACTGCACAAGTGTGAACTGGGGCTTATCATGTTGACAAGTATGACTACCCATATTGTATTTTAAAATCTGTATCTATTACATGCATTGGATCTGTAGCATATTTAAATACAATCCATTAATCAGTAAAAATAAATGAAGGCAAAACTAAAACATTTTTTTTTCTTTATTTACAGTGGAGAGGAGTGGGATTAGAACATCTGTCAGATTATGCATTGCTGTCTGCGTTTCTGTTAGGGAGAGTCATCCTCTCTGTGAGATTGATTTTCTAAAGACAAATGGGCTGTTTATTTTGCATGAAATTTTACCCAGAGCTTAGAAAATGTAAGGAAATTTCACTTTTGCAAAAAATACCCAATCATGTGCAAGGAAAATAAAAAAAAAAACATGCTGGTGGATGTCAGCGTAGCTTTACCTCATTCACTAAGGTCTGGGGAAATTCTCTTGCAAAGTGAAGTCTATTTGGCTTTAATAAATCAGACCCTATGGGGTTTATTTACTAAAGCTGGAGAGTGCAAAATCAGACTCACTTCTGCCCAGAAACCAATCATCTTCCAGGTTGTATTGCCAAAGCTTAATTGAACAAGCTGAGGTTAGAAGCTGATTGGTTTCTATGCAGGAGAGAGTCTGATTTTTGCACTCTCCAGTTTTAGTAAATGAACCCCTATTTATCCTGGTGACCATTATAGATGAAAGTGAAAAACCTCAAATTCCAAGAGGTCATCAAAGCAGGAATAGAGGGGAAATCTTCTAATGGGGACACTAGTTTTGGTGACCCTAATGACTAACAGCAATTTCCCTCACTTTGGAGGGATTTCCTCTTACTTGTTGTTGCTATGGGACAGAAAGAGAAGGAAATTCCCCAATGGGACACAGATTGCAAAAAAGCAAAAGCAAAAAACCCCTGGCGGGTTATAACCAGGGTGGACTGACCATTCGGGCACTCGGGCAATGCCCAAGGGCCCGGAGTCGGTAGAGGGCCCCATGACATGCCCCTGGTACCTTTCATAGGCTTTTTTGGGTGTGGTTTGAGTGAGGGCGAGGACACAGGGGCCCCATGATCCCCTATTGCCCGGGGGGCCCCATGAGTTGTCAGTCCGCCCCTGGTTATAACCTTCCCTTACTCTATCCAAAATGAAAAAATAAAACATTTGGCCTTTAGTTCTAATTTATTCAGTTCTCCACATTCATCATATATACTTGTAGCTTACATATTTGCTGGTTTATCTCAAGGAGATTGTGTAGTGATTGACCAATCATCTGTGACCAGTTTAAGTATTTTTCTATTTTCGGTGATGCAGTTTCAGAGCCTATATTCTTTCACTACTAGCTAGAAAATTAGTAAGCAGTTTCCTTGTGTTATCAGTCATTACTTTTCTCTCTTTTACAGCTGCTAACTACTGTTACCTGCATTAGTGTTCTCTATCGGGAGGTATGGAATGACTATTTTACTATGAGCAGGCCTATTGAACACACCACAAATAGAGAGAAGGGTAATCCTTTAAAGCTGCTTTCATGTTAAGTACATTTCTGCCATTGCACTTTATGTAGTATGTAGATACTATACATTTGACTCATAAAACACTTACGTTTTTCTGTTCTGGGTCTGGTATTCCATTTAGTCTATCAAGTTCCTTCTTGAATAGATGGATTATTGCATTATAGACAAGTTCATACTGCTCCTGTGATCAATAACATTGGAAATGAAGAAGTACATTTTTTAATTCCATAATTGGATGGTAAATATACTGTATACTCAGTACTCAGAGACAAAACAAATATTGACTTATAAGCAGATGATTAAATGTTTATTTTGTTTATTATCTAAAGGTAATGTTTTGCGTTCCATTGTTTAATGGATTTGTGCTCTAATGTGTGTCCCCCTGCATGTGTCACTTCTTGGCTTTTGGGGTGTGATAAATACAGGAGGCGGTTGGGCTGTCAGAGTTGTGACCATACACATGAAGATTTAATTGCCATTCTAACAGTAGAGTACCCCTTAGTGCAGGGGAGTCAAACTGGCGACCGTCCAGTTTTTGCAAAACTACAAGTCCCATCATGCCTTTGGTCATGCTTGCAACTGTCACTCTTGCAATGCCTCATGGGACTTGTAGTTTGGCAACAGCTGGAGGGCCGCCAGTTTGACACCCGTGCCTTAGCGGGACCCTGGTGCAAGTCCAAGGACTGGACTTTGTCCACATTACAGTTGGGGGCACCACTGACCGGGTCAGGATAGAAAACCACAGCACGTAGACAAGGGAGACTAAAAAGTTTTCTGTACCACTGATGTTGCATTGTTGTGTGTTTTATGATGCTACAATACTCTTGGGAACTGTTTGTAAAGGATGCTGTATTGACAAGTAAAGAAGTTACTGGTAAAGTGACAATGGGGTTGATTTACTAAAACTGAAGCTTGCAGTATCTTGTGCAGCTCTGCATGGGGACCAATCAGCTTCCAGGTTTTACTGCCAAAGCTTAATTGAACAAGCTGAAGTTAGAACCTGATTGGCTACAATGCACAGCTGCACCAGATTCTAAGTACACCAGTTTTAGTAAATCTCCTCCATGTCTGATCTGGTTCGTGTGAAGAGAAGTGCGAATCCACAGTGAATATTCTTTGAAGGAACAGTGTGTACAACTTCAGTTTAATCCTTTGGGTGGTGAATTGAGTGAAGTAATGGGAAGGTGGAGCAGCCAGCTCAGGAGTGGGAATGGTGGGGACACTGAACCCGCATGCTAGCATGCATACAGACTGGCACAACTCTTTATGAACCCCTGCAACACTTGACTGGAGTGTTTTCTGTTTTTGGACTAAGAGAAATCTGCTCCTAGTGACATATGGGGGTTACCATTGCTGACCTTTTAAAAATTTTTACAAATTTAGACAAATTTGCAATTTAGAAAATCAATGTGAAGTCATCCCTTGATCTATGTTTTTGTTCCAGGTCCTTTGGATTGGATGACAATCAGGCAGAAAGAGGAGAGATCAGCAATGACAGCCTACATATTTCCATCAATATAGGTTTCCTTTAAGTTTCCCATTCCTAATCAGTCCAATGTTTCAGTTTTGTATTGATGGGAGCAGTTTGTAGACCAGACACATCAACTGATTTGTTCTGTGATACCTAATATTCAAGAGACTGGTGTGGGGATTTCTGCTGGGAAAGATTGTTTGCACATAGAATTGTTAGTTGGTTGGTTCTTAACCACTTGCCCTCCAGAGGATTTACCCCCTTCCTGACCAGGCCGTTTTTTGCGATACGGCGCTGCCTTACTTTAACTGACAATTGCGCGGTCATGCAATGCTGCACCCAAATTAAATGTATGTCCTTTTTTTCCCCACACATATAAAGAGCACTCTTTCTGTGGTATTTGATCGCCTCTGCATTGTTTATATTTTGCGCTATAAACAAAAAAATGCCGACAATTTTTGAAAAAAAACAATATTTTTGACTTTTTGCTATAAAACATATGCAGTAAAAAAAAATTGAAAAATCAAATTTCGTCATAAATTTAGGCCAAAATCTCAATACATGTAAATTAATTGGTTTATGTGCAAGTTATAGTGTCTACAAATGGCGGTATATATACCGGAAATACTAGAGTATGGCATCTTGTGAGCTAATATGGTGTATACAAAGTGCTAGTGAATAATAAAATATTAAATGTTGAGTGATACTAAAATTGTTGTGAAACCAATACCATGGTGAAAATAAAAAATTTAAATTATGTGTAAAAACTGTGAAAAAATGTGGTTTGCTTACACTCTACACAAACTCATACCATTGTGTTATAGAAAATACTGTCAGATATATAAGGAGACCCCCTTCACAACCGGTGAAGGTGATTTTTTTATGATTGGTGGACTGCTTGGTTATTATTTCATATCACAGAAGTTCCAAAGTCACGGACTTAATAACTACAGTTTGGCAGCAGTAATATAATTGCAGTGATAGTGAAATATATATATATTATTTTGATGCTGGACTATTATTTATTTTATTTTTATTTATTTTCTATTTAATATTCATTTAATCACAATTGTATTATTCTAATTGGTAGTAGAGCGCGACACTATATCTGACGGTATATATACGGGAATTTCTCTTTTAATTTCTTTTTATACTTGTAATGGCGGCGATCGGCTATTTATAGCGGGACTGCTGCGGGCATTCTGACACTGGGGGGAGGGACTGGTTAACTGTCACTGACATCCCCAGTGACAATAATACAGTGATCAGTGCTAATAAAAAGCACTGACACTGTACTAATGACACTGGGCAGGCAGGGGTTAACATTTGGGGTGATCAAAGAGTTAATTGTGTGCTGTGTGTGTTTTACTGTGTGCTGTGCTTTACTGTGTAAGCACGTTGCTTTGTATTGCTCTGCTATGCAGAGCAATACAAGGCAGCATGCTGGAGCTGACAGGGGAGAGAACTGTATTGTTTACATAGTCAGTGATATTCGGCGATTGCCAGGTGGCGGCTGGAAGTCACTGGCTGGGATCCAGTGATTGACAGCTGTAGCCGCCCAATTGCGGAGCGGGTAGGGCGCACGCGCCCCCTAACCGGATATACAAAATCACGTATATATATATATATATATATATATGTGATTTTGCACAGCCCGGCCACCCTGTAGCAGTAGTTCTACTATATGGTGGTCAGGAAGTGGTTAAAACAACCTGAAATTACATCTGCAGTAAGAAGTTCCAGCATTTTTCTGATGCCAAGCCTAAAAACAGAGCTGGACATATAAAGTATAGAGAGTAAAGTTAATGTAAACCTTGCTTCTCTTGAGAAATATAAAACAATCTGATAAGGAGCTGTCTGACAACATGCATTTTAGATTAATTGCCTTTCGAGGGCGCAAATCCACTTTAATAATATGGAAATCAATCATATATTACCCAAAAGTAGCGACGTGAGGCTGCAGCACAGTTGTTGTGATGTCATGTTATGTCAGTTATGTTAGGTAACAGATGTAATAAACATTTTATCTATTTATAAGAAATATACCTTGGTCTGAACAAGTGAAGACCTCTGAGTTCGCATTTCTTGTATAATGGAATAAACACTAAAATTAACTGGAATAATCTATTGCACAGAAAGAAAACAAAACTGTTAATTGTCATTTAGATAACTCTCTTGCCCACTTCATTGGCATACACAAAAAAATGCCTTTGTGATGAAATTACTTTTTTTAATATATATATTTATGATAGGAACACATACACACGGTACATAATTAATATGTTATTACAACAACAAAAACCCAAATATCAGATGTATATGCTAAAACTGAAATTATAAGTGCTCAAAGTTCTATACTTCCTTGGACTGCCCTAGACTCCTTTGGAAAGTCTCTACCTAGAAGTGGACCTTCATAGGATGTAGATTAATGAATTGGGGGTGGCCACATGGATCTGAGGTAGTCTAATTTGTCCTTGGATTAGAAAATAACATGACGACAATATGACTGCCTTTAAAGTGTAGCTAAAGGCAAAACTTTTTTGTTTAGTTTTGAATAGAGTGGGGAGGGATGTCAGGCTTTTATTACTCTCTTTGCCCGTTAGGGAGATTCGTGCTATCTGTTTGTCCTGTTTACCATTGTCATCAACAGTTAAAGTAAAAGAAAAAAATCCCAAAGGTTGGGTTGACATCAGAATACTAAAAGAGGGGAAATATTCCAATTGGGGCACTAATTCTGGTGACACACCACAATTTCCTCACTTTGGAGTAATTTCCTCTCACTTCTGGTCTTGGCTATGGGAGAGGAAGTGAACAGAAATCTCCCCAATTGGACACAGCAAAAAAATCCAAAACAAAACAAAATACCCTTCCTCATTCTATTCAAAATGGGGAAAAAAAGTTTTGCCTTTCGTTACACTTTAATATACAGTATATCTATTGAGTGCTCTAGATGTGTTGCATATTTGAGTGCAAACCATTACTCCATAAATTAGATATAGGCTCTTCCACACTCTGGTTCTTTGTAGCATTTTATCAGAGCTGGATCATCCACAAGTAATCTAGCCAGGGAGCCTAGGGCCTAATACTTGGTTCACATTACTGCGGTACTGCAGGACATGGCACAGAAGCCCAATAATTTGAATGGGCTGCCGTGCCTCACAAAGCGCAGGGAAAACATCCCTGCACCTTTCCAGAAATCGCAGCCCGCACTGCATTTTGTGTGCGGGTGTTTTCAGCTGTGGGATGAAGTGTGGGTCCCGCTGGAATCCACCTACACTAGTATGAACCGAGGGTAAATGATGTCCAGGGGCAAGCTCCAACCTTCATGCTCCTGCAGTAAGCCAGGAGGATAGTGTAGCTTGTCAAAACTTTGCACCACCCTGTCACTTAATAAAAGAGAGATGCCAGTGTGAACAATACACTATGAACAACATAGATGGGGTGGAATCTTTGTGCCTTTTGCAGTACATATCAATGACAATAGATGTGATTGGGGTGGCAAAGCTGATACCTTGCTTAGAGACCCATTCTGCCTTAATCCATCTCTGCAACTATAGACATTTTTTATTTTTCTTAAACACTGACTAATGCTTCTCTGTTTTGATAAAACATGTTTAAAAATCTATAGTTTTTTTCTTTTATTTTCTGTTTATCAGCACAAAAAGTGTGCATGGTCATCAACAAAATGATATAGGCTTGATCAGAACCATGTTCAAGGGCCCAATGACATAACCAGGTGGATGTTTCAAAAAGTGGTTGCTTAAGGAACATTTGGTATTGTCAAACAGATTTGCTACCACAAAACTGTGATTGTCACATGGATCATTTGAGACCATAACAACATAGTTACATAGTCTGGCTGAAAAAAGACAAAAGTCCATCCAGTTCAACCATAAAAAAAACCGTTATAATCCTACATCCACTGTTGATCCAGAGGAAAGCAAAAAAACCAACAAAGCATGACCCAATTTGCTCCTGCAAGGGAAAAAATTCCTTCCTGATCCCCTGAGAGGCAATCAGATATTCCCTGGATCAACTTTACCTATAAATGTTAGTATCCAGTTATATTCTGTGTATCCAAGAATAAATCCAGGCCTTTTTAAAGCAATCCACAGAACTGGTCAGAACCAACTCTTGAGGGAGTCTATTCCACATTTTCACGGCTCTTACTGTGAAGAAACCTTTCTGTATTTAGAAATTAAATTTCTTTTCCTCCAGACGTAAAGAGTGTCCCCTTGTCCTCTGTGATGACCTCAGGGTGCATAGCTCTACACCAAGCTCACTATATGAACCACTGATGTATTTATACATGTTGATCATATCCCCCCTTAATCTCCTCTTCTCAAGAGAGAATAAATTCAGTTCCTCTAATCTTTCCTCATAGCTGATCTCCTCCATGCCTCTTATCAGTTTAGTTCCCTTTCTCTGTACTTTCTCCAGTTCCCCAATGTTCTTTTTTTGAATTGGTGCCCAAAACTGAACTGCATATTCCATATGAGGTGTTAGTAATGATTTGTACAGGGGAAAATGATATCTCTCTCTCTAGAGTCTACACCTCTTTTAATGCAACAACTACTGCAACTTTTCCAGATGTTACTGTTCCATTGCACAGCCACATATCACATATGGACAAAATATGCAGCAGCTGTAACATACAACCATCTATAAGGCTATGACTTCCTAGTTTATTCAGAAGCATTTTATTTATGCCTACAAATATATATGACATCAGTCTTACCTCATCTTTCAGTAATCTCCAGATATAATCAATTGCACAGATAACGCCTGTTCGTCCACAGCCAGCACTAAAAATAAAGCAAAATGGTATACAGATTCCATATTTAGATATGTATTAGTATTTAGACAGTTATACATTATTTTAACTGTATTTTGCAATTTTTGTGTTACAACATGTAGTAATAGCAAAGTGACACTAGATGGTAATATTGGTCTAGGGGACATGTTCACTGCACAAAGTTGTCCTAAGCACCATGTACATTTCTTTTAAAATGAGAATACTCAGTCATTTGCATATAATGCAAATTAGTAAAGCAGCAAAGGCATATTACTTATAAAACTGTAATGCTCGTAGGTTAAACTATCCCTTTTCTGAAAGTCTTGTATTCTGAAAACTATATATGGTTACTAGTATATGTAATTCTCAGTATTCAAGATATTAATGCAACAAAATAAAACACCGTTAGGGGTGCTAAATGGTTTTAAATGTTGATACTGCTGCCTCTGGCAGTGTTTTAGTTTGCTTTTACTCTTGTCAATGTCACATTTGCTAGACAGCTTAGTCTGCATGTAAATGTGGAGAAATAAATACTTAACCACTTCAGCTCTCACACCTGTATACCCGCTAATTTTTACATTTCTGCTATGGGCCTGTTTATTCTGGAATAACTTTCTTATTAGGAAATCGAAGTAATACAGATACTGTTTTTTTGTTTTTTTTTGAACAAACAATATTGTCTTGCAATAATTTTATTTTTTTTTCATTCAATCCTTAAACAAAAATGTAGCAAAGAAAACTCAAGTACAAGTTTGAAAAAAAATGTTAATGTAGATAAAAAGTATACATTTTATTCTAATCCTGTTTTATTTTTAGTTATTCGAAATTTATGATTGTGGAACAAAGCACAAAGCATTGCTAAGTTATTTTCAGTTTTGCCTTTGCATTCAAAATTGATAAGCAAAATCAATAAGAACAAAAATATTTACTAATTAGCTAGAAAAATAGAAATAAATAAAAAATCAGCAGGGAAATAATAGCTAAAGGGAGAAGGAAAGGGGGTAAGTTAGGGCTGGTTAAGGTAAACTAAGGGTTAATAATGGATTAAAATAGGAGCAGATTTTAACTTTTTTTTTTGTTACACTTGTCAAGTTCCTTAACTGACATCATATGCAAAGTACAGCTCATCCCTTAACCATGGCCAGGAACTTAACCACATTACCCGTAGAGCAAGTGTTTTCATTTTTCACACAGACATTAAAATCTGCATATTTATATTTTTTCAATGGGTTTAGTTCTGCTTTAAAATTAATTTTATTGCCTACAGACACAATTTCTTAACCAGTTTTTTAAACTGTATAAAAGATGAGGTTAAGATGAGTAAATAGATACCATATATGTTAAATATATTAACTACTTGCCAACCGCAGATAGCCGAATGACGGCTACACTGCGGCCAGCCAGTTCTGGGAGGGCGTCATATGACGTCCTCCCAGAACGCGCTCTCCTGCGTGCCACCGGGGGAGTGCACCCGGCGATCTCCGTGATCGCTGTGTCCTATGGACACAGCTGATCACGTGATGTGGTAAAAGGCCAATCACAGTGGCCTTTTACCATGTGATCAGCCGTGTCCAATGACACGCTGATCACCGGGAAATGCAATTACCGGTTCTCGGCTGCACTTTTCTCACGCTGTCAGAGCGTGAGGAAAGTACTGCTGAGAACCGGCAGTTGTCAGAGCAGGGATCGGCACCGATCATCAGGGCACAGATTTTCAGTGCCCTGATGATCGGTGCCCAGCAGTGCAACCCACCAGTTCCGCCCAGCAGTGCGCTCACCTGTGCCCAGCAGTGCGCTCACCTCTGCCCAGCAGTGCACCCACCTGTGCCACCCAGCAGTGCCACCCACCTGTGCCCACCAGTGCCACCCACAAGAGCCCATCAGTGCAGCCCAGCAGTGCTGCCAGTCAGTGCCACCAGTCAGTGCCCAGCGGTTGTGCCATTCAGTGCCCAGCAGTTGCGCCAGTCAATGCCTAGCAGTGTGTTCTGCCAGTCAGTGCCCAGCAGTGATGCCAGTCAGTGCCACCTATCAGTGCTGTCTATCAGTGTCAGCTATCAGTGCCGCCTATCCATGACACCTCATTAGTGCTGCCTATCAGTGCTGCATATCCGTGCCACCTCATTAGTGCTGCCTATCAGTGCTGCCTATCAGTGCCCATCAGTGCCCATCAGAGCTGCCTCATCAACGCACAGCAGTGAAGGAGAAAAATTACCTGTTTGACAAATTTTATAATAAAACAAAGAAACTTTTTTTTAAAAAATTTTTTGCACTTTTTTTGTTTATAGCGCAAAAAGTAAAGTGCCCAGCGGCGATTAAATACCACCAAAAGAAAGCTCTATTTGTGAGAAAAAAATGATAAAAATGTCATATGGGTACAATCTTGCATGTCAATCAAAGTGCGACAGCACTGAAAGCTGAAAATTGTCCTGGTAAAGAAGGGGGTATAAGTGCCCGGTAGACAAGTGGTTAAATGAGGTACCTAGAATTATTTATATTATGAATACCACCGCGCTAGTATAACACAATATTTGAATATAAAATGGAAATGAGAATAAAAGGTTTGAATTATATGTGAAGTGTAATGGCCTGCTGCTATACACTGACATATGGTCCCACATCAATCCAAATACAACAAAATATATACAAAAAAAGTGTAAAGCAACCCGAAATGTAAATAAAGTGGCTATGAATAATGGTGGAAACCTCCTATGTATAAAACTAAAATATCTCCACAAATCACCACAACCATAGTGAAATACACATTCAACTTCAAATGCCTCACTTTCAGCTCAAATAAAATCAAAGATAGGCCATCATCATGCTTTACCATTACAAAATCCACTGGGTGGGGCAGAGTCAGTGATGTCATCTCCCCGGACTGGAAGTAAGGTCATAATGCTTGGTTAGAAGGTGCCAATTTTCCTGATGTTCCTTAAGGGAGCAATGCACTGTATATCTAAAAGTCATATATCCATGTCCATGGTTTAACCACTTCAGCTCCAGAAGGTTTTACTCTCTTCTTGACCAGGCCATTTTTTGCTATTTAGCACTACGCTAAATATTATATACTAAATTATATTTTAACTGGTAATTGTGTGGTCATGCAACACTGTACCTAAACAAAATTTATATCTTTTTTTTCCCACACAAATAGAGCCTTCTTTTGGTGGTATTTGATCACCACTGGGTTTTAATTTTTTATTATATAAATGGGAAAAAAAACTATATTTGTTACTTTCTGCTACAAAACATATCCAATTAAAAAGAAAAATAAATTTAGGGCAAAATATAAAAAATCCTAATAAGTGTATATTGATTGGTTTGCATGAAAGTTACAGTGTTTACAAGCTATGGAGTATATATATTGGAATTTTTATTTATTTGTTTTATACTACTAATGGCTGTGACTTATAGTGGGACTGTGATAGTGTGGAAATCAATCTGACACTAAGGCTTGCCATACATTATACAATAATCTGGAGATTTTTGGTTTAGATTTACCAAAAACCATATAATAGGAGGACAAACCTAAACAACACTTTCAGTTGTATCCAATTAGGCAGGCCCTTGCACTTCACAGTTGAAGGTAAATCTAAAAAAAATTGGGCAGAAAATTGGAAGATAATTGTATAATGTATGGCCAGCCTTACTGACACTGGGTGGGAAATGACTAACTCCCACTGACATCACCAGTGACACTAATACAGTGATCAGTGATAATAATACACTGTCACTGGACTAATGACACTGGCTGGGAAGGGGTTAGCATCTTGTGTAATGAAGGGGTTAAGTGTGTGCCTAACAAGTGTTAATCTGTGTAAAGTGTGCTGCTTTTTACTAAAATATCTCCGTTTCTTCTCCCTGGAAAGGAAACAGAGAGATCCTTCCCTCTGTGCAGAGCACTGTGTGTTTGTAAACAAAGGGCTTTGGGCTGTAATTGGACACAGCCAATCACCAGGTCCTGGCCATGAATCATTGACTAGGACTTGCTGACAAACTCCCGTTGTGTACAATCATAGTGGCAGTCAGGGGGCAGGGATACATGTGTGCACCCTATACCCAGAAGAGGCCAGCAACACTTGTTCATATGAGTGTTATATTCTGGGTCTATTAAAAAAAATTAGAATTTTATAACGGTAAAGCGTGATGATGGCCTAACTTTTTGATTTTATTTGAGCTGGGAATATATTCACAAAAAGTGAAGGAAAAGTTTCCAGTGGAAATGTGTTCAAGTGACTACTGCCAAGTGACATGTTGCCAATGAGGCCAAATGAGATGGCTGCATATATCAGCATTCATGGAGGCACAAGGGGGGCAACATTGATCCAGAGTATCCCTCCTGGACACTTCATCCTCAGTGCAGATCAGTAACACTGAACCTGATAAAATCACAGGTTCAGCGATCCTGAGCTCCTTACCCAGCCTTGTGTCTGTCGCACAGATTCAGCTTTTGGACTTCTTCAGTGACACTTAGGCTCCATGTACATGGAACACTTCTGAACATTGGAAACTGATTGCTGGAAAACGTAGGTTAAAAAACGTCTGTTTAGCCGCGCTCGCATACCGCGTTTGCATACTGCGTTTATGCACATTTTTGTTTAGAAGCGTTTTTTTAAAGTTAACCTCAGGAGACCTTCCAAAATGCCCAGAATGCACTGAAAAACAGTAAAAAATTACCTATTTCAGACATTTTGAGAGAAGTAGAGAGAGCAGAAGCAGAGAGAGCAGTATTTGTTGAGATTAGCTGTCTTTTTTTTTGTGGTGTTTGGATGTGTTCCAGCTCATTTCTGTGCAGAAATGATTGCAGCAGTGTCTAACTTTCATGCAAAACCTCAAAGTATGGTGTACCAGGTCCATTTGAGTACTGGGAAAACATTTGCATGCATTTTTCATGATGAAAAAAAGCTCTGGACAGCATCTGGAAATGGAAGAGTTCAAAAAAATTTCAAACGCTTATAAACGCCGTTAGCCATGTTTAGCTGGGTTTATAAGCGTTTGAAACGCTGATAAAATCTACTCCTGAACGCAAGTTTTCTCCGTTCCAAAAAAACTACTGTAAACTCAACTGCCTGTAAACGACTGTAAGCAAAGATGCATACATGGACACATAGGAAAACATTAGGGTGAGTTCAGGGGATGCTGAAAAAATCGCTGAACAGCTCCTAAACGTGAGTTTATCAGCTGCAGTGTACATGGAGCCCTTAGGGCAGTGGTTCTCAACCTTCCTAATGCCGTGACCCTTTAATACAGTTCCTCATGTTGTGGTGACCCCCAACCATAAAATGATTTACCCAGTAATTATAATTCACGAGTGTCCTTTTACCTCCAATACTGCTGCTTTCTACACAGTAGCTGCTCTTTACACATTGGAAATATGTGTTTTCTGATGGTCTTAGGGGACCCCTGTGAAAGGGTCGTTCGACCCCCAAAGGGGTCGCGACCCACAGGTTGAGAACCACTGCCTTAGGGGTTTATTTACTGAAGCTGGGGCGTGCAAAATCAGGCTCACATCTGCACAGAAACCAATCCAATTCCAGATTTTATTGCCATAATTGAATAAGCTGAGGTTAGAAGTTGACTGGTTTCTATGCAGAAGTGAGCCTGATTTTGTCTTCTCTAACTTTAGTGAATAAACCCCTAATGACTGTGCTGACCCAAGGTGGCCATCTTTGTCTGGGATAGGGAGAGGAACAGTTCCCTGAAACATCCCTGTGTCTAAGGGAGATACTTGTCCCCTCACATCCTGCTGAATCCTTGGGACAGGAAGGAAAGTGAGCTCTCCCAAATAGGACACTACAACAAACTGTCAAATTTTAATTTTTTTCCTACAATCACATTTTTTGAGATAAGGGTTGAAAATGTAGGCTGCTATTGCCGACAGTTCCTTTTGAGAATGTTCCATGGCTAGCCTGCTGATGCTTTACTTGCTGAGCCACTAACCCTAAACATGTATACAGAAAATAAATTCTGACACTTATACCCATGTACATTACTCATGACAGATGCACTTTACTATATTTAGTGTTTTTAACAATTTAATGAAGAAGAAACCAAATCAAAATGTGCTATGTATAGACCTTATAGATCATATTTGACACTTTAGAAACTTGTTCTAGTTATTAGTACCTGCAGTGGACACATATTGGGGGACTATCATCTTTCTGCAAAGCACGTATGTCTTCTATCATGCCCAAAATGTGCTCCACAGATGAAGGCACATCGTGATCAGGCCAATTCCTATAATGAAACTGATGAACAATTCTTATCTCCTGTAGAAAAAATGACAGATATTGCAACATGAATAATATGATGGACTGCTGATCATTCATAAAAAGAAGTATAAAAAAGTCAGAGGGAATACAAAAAACAATGAAAAGCTATTGAGGATGATTATGTTCAATTTATATCTTACTTGCTGTGTTACCGACAAAATGTAACGCATCATATACAGTTGTGCTCAAAAGTTTGCACACCCTGGCAGAAATTGTGAAATTTTGGCATTGATATTGAAAATATGACTGATCATGCCAAAAAAATGCTCTTTTATTGAAGGATGATGGTCATATGAAGCCAATTATTATCAAATAGTTGTTTGGCTCATTTTTAAATCATAATGATAACAGAAATCACCCAAATGGCCATAATCAGAAGTTTCCATACCCTGGACTGGTTGGCCTTGGTACATACACACAAGGTGACACACACGGGTTAAAATGCCAATTAAAGGTTAATGTTCAACATCTGTGGCTTTTTAAATTGCAATTAGTGTTAGTGTATAGTCAATGAGGTTGTTAGCTCTTACGTGGAAGCACTTGCTAGGCCAGATACTGAGCCATGGGGATCAGAAATGTCCTGCGTAACAAGGTAATGGAACTTTATACAGATGGAAAAGGACATATAAAGATGTCCAAAGCCTTGACTATGCCAATCAGTACTGTTAAATCACCTATTAAGAAGTGGAAAGTTCGGGGATCTCTTGATACCAAGCCAAGGTCAGGTAGACCAAGAAAGATTGCAGCCACAACTGACAGAAGAATTGTTTGGGATACAAAGAGAAACCCATAGGTAACCACAAGAAAAATATAGGCTGCTCTGGAAAAAGACAGTGTGGTTGTTTTGAAGGAGCACAATATGATGACACTGCATGTTGGAGGTGCCAGAAAGAAGCCTTTACTGCATCGATGACACAAAAAGGCCCATTTAGGCATGTCAAGGTGATGTCAGGCATATTGTAACTGGGCTTTTTTGTGGCATTGGTGCAGTACAAGCTTCTTTCTGGCACCTCGACCAAACAGCTCATTTTTGTTAAAGTATCACGGTATTGTACTCCTTAAAAACAACCACACCATCTTTTTCCAGAGCAGCCTGTATTTCTTTTGAGGTTGCCTGTGGGTTTTTCTTTGAATCCCAGACAATTCTTCTGTCAGTTGTGGCTGCAATCTTTCTTGGTCTACTTGACCTTGGCTTGGTATCAAGAGATCCCTGAACTTTCCACTTCTTAATAGGTGATTTAACAGTACTGATTGGCATATTCACGGCTTTGGACATCTTTTTATGTTCTTTTCCAACTTTATAAAGTTCCATTACCTTGTTACACAGGACTTTTGACAGTAATTTTCTGACCCCCATGGCTCAGTATCAAGCCTAGTCAGTGCTTCCACATAAGAGCTAACAAACTCATTGACTATTTGTATACTGACACTAAATGCAATTTAAAAAGCCACAGATGAGGGACATTAACCTCTAATTGAGGTTTTTAACCCGTGTGTGTCACCTTGTGTGTCTGTACCAAGGCCAAACATTCCAGGGTATGTAAACTTTTGATCATGGCCATTTGGGTGATTTCTGTTATCATTATGATTTAAAAAGGAGCCAAACAACTATTTGATAATAAATGGCTTCATATGATCATCATCCTTCAATAAAAGAGCATTTTTTGGCATGACCAATCATATTTTCAATAACAGTGCCAAAATTTCACAATTTCTCCCGGTATGTAAACTTTTGAGCACAACTGTATAACCAAAATTATTCAACACCAATTATATATCAATTGTTTATTAAAGTATACAGTATGTGAACCCTCACCTTATGTAACAACCCATTCAGTTTAAAATAGAAATGAAAGGCAAAATATTAGTGCATACATATAAAAACATTATAGATACCTCTTTTTTTGTTTGTTTTTATTTTTTATAAATACCACATACCCTCTGTTCTCAGATGCACAAGGAGCTCAGAGAGCTTGGGGGGGGGGGAGAGAAACAGCAGCACACTATTCTTCCCAGTGAATGGCTGTGCAGGGGGGACATGTCAGCAGTAATATCATTACTGGAGGAGAGCGGGATGAATTCCTAGCACAGCCAGAAAACTGACCGGTGTGGATGTACTTTCATTCCTAGTGTAGTCACTTTTTAATAGGACGGCACAGAGGCAGACAGAAACACCAGGGATTTTGCACAAAGGAAGCAATACAACTGTTTTTTGTTTATACATATAAGTACATGGTACAGCAGGCACATATCAAGAATATGAAATGTTGGGGTAACATATCCTTTAAGGCACTGCCCTCTTTGGATTTCATATCACTTAAAGTGTTACTAAACCCACAACAGGTTTTTTTCTTTCTTGGGAGAATGCATGTGATCAGCACAGGGCCAATCAGCACTGTCCAGACAGAGGTCAAGGGTTTTGCATACTCCTAAAGCAAAAAGAAAACTCCTCCTACAAGCTTTAGCAAGTGCTTGGCTGAACACTGACAGAAGCCACAAGACTGCTTTAACTTCTGATGAGAAAAGGTATTTAGCAGTTTATATTTACTAAAATATTAGCATTTCCATGTTCTGTGTACTGTGGGAGACCAGATTTAGTGAATGCAGGGTCCTGGGTTTAGTAACACTTTACAAATTAGACCTATTTGCAAGTTTTCTATGATTATCATTGCTAAATAAGTACAACAGTATCTATTGTTATCACATCTGTATTGCAAAATGTTTTCCTGATGGTGTACCCATTTTTTTTTTTTTTCATTTTATTTTTATTTAACCGTTATATTAAATTGAATCCTAGACTTCCAGTCAAGTGCTTAGCTTAACTCCCACTCTATGGGCATTCAGGTCATCTCTTTGCCTTGTTTGACTGTCGTGGCTGCATAATAATCTTTTCTGCAAAAAAAAGAAATGGCCTCTCTCTGTATATCATGCTTCTGCCTCTTTTCCATGGGTAAAATTAGAGTTGTTGTAAAGTCTAAATCATTTAATAAAAAAAAAAATTAAAAAAAAACCACTCCGCTAACTATTCATCTCTTTCCCGGGCCCTAAACATTTACCATTTTATTTTAATTTACCTAGCTCCTCTCACTGATCCAGTGATGTCATGTCTGCAGAACATCTCCTCCACTCCCTGGTCTCACAGGACAGGAGGCAAGGACAGCAGCAGTCATAGGTTGTCAAATCCTTTGATAAAGAAGTGAAGGGCATGGACGAGCCACGCTGTGTCTCTCTATGGACACACACAGCTCAGCTTTGGAGCACTTGCACCCAGTTGCCCCCTTAGCAGCCGGGTTGCTGAGGGGGCACTCACAAGAAGGGGTGGTCTGCAAAAGAGGAGGTAAGCAACTGTGCAGAGAACAGGTGGGTATAGCATATTTTTTATTTTAAGCGAAAAAATAACCTTTACTATGACTTTAAGGGTAGCCTCCCTAGCGGTCTGATTATGTCAGTATTTCTGTGCTCAAAGCGGTACATTTTTTTGCATGGAAATATGTCATTTTTATATTGTAGGCCTGTCATTTTTAGGAATAACACACTGAAATCTGTCCGAACAAGAGTCTAGTAAACATCCCGGGTATGATAAAATTTGAAACCCGAAATCATAAATGATAATTTAATAAATAATCATAAAAAATAATAATATAATAATAATACATTTAATTCAATAATATAATCAAACCAAAAATACTGAAATTTGAAAAATAGCGCCAAGTTCACACATCACTGAGCAAAGTCACAAAATCATTTTCAGTGTCTGACGAATTTCCCCACGAATCATTATCACTCAATTCTGCAAGTGGTTCTAATTCACTTTCGCTGTTCTCTAGCTGGTCTAAAATCAATTTTGACCTAAAGGGACACATTTTGGACGCCATGGACGTTTCTCAGTTTCCAGGCAGAAAGAACAGTAAAAATGCAGGCAGGGCACAGGACAAAGCAGTAGGGACAAAATGTATGTGAAATGGTTTGATACAGTAATGTTTTACTATGTGATTTTAGTGTATTTAGTGAATGTCACTTTTTGACATTTTTAAATTTCCTGCCAGTTACGTCCCCCTTATGTCCCAACGTCGCAGGGAACGGAACCCAGAAGACAGATGCCGGCATGGGCCGGAGGAGATGGCCGAGGACACTGCAGGGGGGACATCGCGGGAGCGCAGGACAAGGTAAGTGCAGAAGGGTTCCCGGAGCAACGCTGCAGGGTATTCCCAAGTGTAGCTCAGGGTTACCGCTTGTGGTGCTGAAACTTTACCCCGAGCTACACTCGGGAATACCTCCAGGGAGGTTAACTTGTAATATTCCCAAGATTCCTGATCACCACAAACACCCAAAACCCTGCTGGCTTTAAATAATATTCTGTTTATTGCTCCACAGTTTCACTTCCCCCTGCATGCCCCACAGCCAGTACTTTTGAATTTTTAGTTTTTTTACTTGCCTTTATGGTCATCTTTAGGCTTGTCATATGATGCCACAGGGTCCTTTTCACCTCTCCTCCAGTGCAAGGCACTTCTCATTGATGCAGGATGGTGTTCAGAAGTGATGATGTCAGCACCATTCCCTGCATCTTTATACTGTAAATGCAGAGTGTCATGGTACAGCTGTAGTAGGGGGTGAGCCCATGACAGCCTTCACTCACAGAAAGACTGGGGACACCTAGTAGTGGAAAGGAGGTACTGTGGGAGACAGCACCGAATAAAAGGGTTTTCTTTTTTTTTCTAACTATGACTAGGCGATTCATTTAAAAAGAGTTCTAGCTTAGGCTACAGTTGACTTTAAAATGTAGGTACACCTTAAAGTTCTTATTTTGCTTTATGCCTTTTGTCTGTTTAGTATATAATTGGAAGTGTAGTATTATATCTGTCCAATATGTGCAAACAAACTACCTTGGAATCCTACTAGAAGTTTGTGTTCTCTGCCTGTTCTGAGCTCTATAAAAGTTAACATTGTTTCCAGCTATCTGTCTGAACTACAGAACACCTCCTCTATATGTTTGGAGATTAGGAGAGAGGAAGTTTTCTGTAGTCCTGACATACTTCCTATTCTAGGGTGACAGAATTGCTGCTACTTAAATATAGTACAGAGAGTGAGCATCATCACCCTAGGACAGGAAGTATGCTACTGCCAGGATCACAGGTTTAGTCCTCATGCACACGGGACGTTTTTACAGCGACTGTTTTTGGCTTTTCTACAGCCAGTAAACTCCCCAGCATGTTATCCTATGTGTCCATCCCAGGGGCGGACTGCCCATTTGGAAACTTGGGCACTGCCCGAGGGCCCGAGGTCAGTAGGGGGCCCCATGAGATGCCCCTGGTACCCTTTTCATAGGCTTTTTTGAGTTTGGGCAAGGACACAGGGGCCCCATGATCCCCTATTGCCCGGGGGCCCCATGAGTTGTCAGTCTGCCCCGTTTCATGCACAAATAAGGTTTAATCAGCTTTTTTTTTTTGGCTGGAAAAAAACCCCAGAACTAGTGGGTTTCTAGAGTTTTTTTAGCTGTAAAAACGCACTAACACTGGTAAATGTGGCAAGACACAGCAAACCGGCATTTTTGTGCATTTTTTTAGGCAAAATTGTATTTATTTATTTTTATGTGTTAAAAAAACGCCAAAAACTTGTGTTTTTGACATGACTTTATACAGCTAACGCTACTGGTGTTTTTAAAATGCCCAATGTGCATGAGGACTTAAATTTAAGGAAAAAAGCTTGAAAACATAAAACTAATGCAGCTATCACATCTAAGAAGCTGTAAGTAAACTGCAAAATATTTTGTTTTTAGGTTTAGAGACACTTTGAGAGTCTACTGATACAGGTAAATAAATAGATTAGCAGATCAAATGATAAAGGACTAAACAGTCAGAAGCGAGTCCATATATACCCAAGGCAACATGTTTCAGAGCTTCCACATCTGCTCAAACACCTTATATCTGAAATCTCAGAACCCTTTACAAATATCCCACAGTGATCCTTAAAGGATAAGTTCACCTTTTGGACAAAAATAATAAATGCACATTTTTTTGCAGGTAAAAAAAAAATGTGCATTTATTATTTTTGTCTACAGGAGCCTGGAAAGCATTGCACCAGTAATCAGTAGATCGCTGATGCCATGCAGTTCTTTTGCAGACCTGTCAGAATATCTGCTTGCCATATGGGATGCACAGTCAAGCAGATATCCTGACAGGAAGTTTCAATGAACTAGCACAGTGCTCCACAGAGCCATGATAGTTCATTGAAAACTACAAGCTGACAGCCGCTAAGGCTGTCGGGACTTGTAGTCACTCATTCACAGAACTCTGTGAATGAGTGACACAGCCATGTGGGCGGAGCCTCGTACAGCCGCGATGTTTTCAAATCTGACAGAGTACGGGGAAACTTCTCCCTGAATTATCTGTCAGAGGGAGGGGGCGGCGGGGGCAGCTGAGACTATGGAAACATGTTACATGTTCAACCCTAAAAACGGGTGCTACATGTAACATGTTCCAAAGGTGAACATATCCTTTAAAATTGCCTATAGCCTATACTAAGGGAAGATATTATGTTACTTTTGATGGGAAAACACAGAGCTACATTTCAACACAACTGTAGCCTTTACATAAAATGTCTTCTTTTTCTCAACGCATAAAAATGTACGAAAACTGGCCCAAAGGAAAAAGGGAGCCAATCAAATTTCTTACATGATTTAAATATTAAACTTGAATGGTTGCTTTCATAAACAGATCCACCTTTGTTCTAGTTTATTAGTGCTATTTCATATGAATCCATTCTAATAAATACAGTACGTGGTATAAAAAAGATATAAGAAAAACTGAACTTACACTTCCATAGGTTACTATGAGGGTCCTGATAGCATAGTCCTTCTTTTTCTCTTCATTACTCTAGAAGAAGAGATCTCAGTATGTCATGTGGATAAGACAAATAAGGAAATGCATTGTCATTATACTGTATAATAGAATGATTCTCACGATACTCACACATGTGATGGAGAATGGACCACACTGTAAGACTTCACATCCTGCCTCAACCCAATAGCGCTCACATTTTTTCTAGACCCAAAACAACACAGTTTAAGACAATCAAATGACAATGCTCCACAGTATGTTAAATATAAAGCTAGTGTTTTAAAAAAAAGGTAAACTCTACAACTTGTCATCATGGTGTAGGAGAAGCTTATATTTAATTCCAATTTTACACAACATTCTTAATTTGATGTTTACCATTTGAATTGTGTGTCAACGTTTGAACCCTTCTGTGACCAGAGATGATTGAACTCTAAGTGCCCAGGTCAAATTTACCAGTGTTGGTGTGCATTCATAAATTTGACTAACTAACTAACTTCTTGAATATTTCACTAACTGATCTTATTGATCCATATGGGTGAGATAAATTGTTTTACTTCCACTTACTTTTCATTGTTTAATGCATGGCCTTAATTATGTATGCACTAAAGAGCTTTTTCTTTTTTTCAGAGAGTTTATTTGTCCAAACTATACCATGAACTTTCTCTTTTGGGATTGCATTGTAATACAGTTCCTCTTTACACATTATTGAGGTGTAATATGGAGGAGACAATTAAAGCACAGTTCCACTAAAAATGCTGACTTTTAATAAATACAAAAACAGCTGGAACTCCACTTTAAGCACTTGTGGAGGTTATGCACTCTCTAATATCTTACATCTTATCAGAATTTACTGACTGACCACCTTCATTAAAGTGTTACTAAACCCAGGACCCTGCATCCACTATATCTGGTCTCCTACAGTACACAGAACATGGAATTATTTTAGTAAATTTAAACTAAATACCTTTTCTCATCAGCAGTTAGAGCAGTCTTGTGATTTCTATCAGTGTCCAGCCAAGCACTGGTTAAATCTTGTAGGAGTTTTCTTTCTGCTCTAGGATGATGCAAAACCCCTGACCTCTGTCTGGACAGTGCTGATTGGCCCTGTGCTGATCACATGCACTCTCCCAAGAAAAAAAAAACCTCTCTAGCAATACACACTAAAATGAGCATGTGCATGTGGCTA
The DNA here is from genome assembly GCF_062004578.1 of Staurois parvus. Taxonomy (NCBI): domain Eukaryota; kingdom Metazoa; phylum Chordata; class Amphibia; order Anura; family Ranidae; genus Staurois; species Staurois parvus. The sequence continues at coordinate 5,687,299 of NW_028318054.1, forward strand.
CGGGTTCAGTCTGTCTTATCAGGTGGACATCTGAACAAGAGGAGGGGCAGAGAAAACAGAATCAAATAGCCTTTTTACACATTGCAGAGGATTAACCCCTTAGGTTCCACAGTGAGTATAACAAGCATGCTTTACTGCATATACAGACTGATTTTACTGTTGTGGGTTTAGTAACACTTTAAGAAAGCTAAGTTAGAGAAAACTCATCTCCCCTAGAGACTTTTCTACCTCTGGAGTGTCACAATATGAGATGTAGGCTCTGTCCTTGGTATGGCAGTTTTCCCTGAGAGTAAACTCTAAAGGTAGCTGGTGTTTCACCAGGTACCCCTTTACAAACGTTTTGGACAAGCTGTAGGCCATCTCCAGTTCACTCAACAGGTACTCACAGATCCAGAAGAGGTTAGGTGCCAAGTAACTAGGAACTGGGATGTGAGAGGTCAGAGGCACTGGGTAGCTGGGAGCTGCGGAGCAGATGATGCAGCAGAGGTTCATACTGTAGATATGGTAGAGACTACCGGTGCAGGAATGGTGCAGCAAAAGTTCAGAATGAGTATGCTGAAGAACAGAGTCTGCGAATGCTATAGGGGTTCATTGAAAGCTACAGGTACATCGGATATGCAGCTCAGATGGATGCAGCAGAGTCTGGAGGTGTGGGGATGTATATATATATATATATATATATATATATATATATTTATATTATCTCCCAGAAGTGAGTACCCCTCACATTTTTGTAATTATATTATATTCTATCGGTTCATGCAACAGCACTGAAGAAATGACACTTTGCTACAATGTAAAGTAGTAACTGTACAGCTTGTATAACAGTGTAAACTTGCTGTCCCCTCAAAATAACTCAACACACAGCCATTAATGTCTAAACTGCTGGCAACAAAAGTGATTGCACCCCTAAGTGAAAATGTCCAAATTGGGCCCAATTAGCCATTTTCCCTTCCTGGTGTCATGTGACTCTTTAGTGTTACAAGGTCTCAGGTGTGAATGGGGAGAAGGTGTGTTAAATTTGGTGTTATCACTCTCACTCTCTCATACTGGTCACTGGAAGTTCAACGGGCACTTCATGGCAAAGAACTCTCTGAGGATGTGAAAAAAAGAATTGTTGCTCTACATAATGATGGCCTAGGCTATAAGAAGATTGCCAAGACCCTGAAACTGAGCTGCAGCACAGTGTCCAAGACCATACAGCGGTTTAACAAGACAGGTTCCACTCAGAACAGGCCTCGCCATGGTCGACGAAAGAAGTTGAGTGCACATGCTCAGTGTCATATCCAGAGGTTGTCTTTTGGAAATAGATGTATGAGTGCTGCCAGCATTGCTGCAGAGGTTGAAGGGGTGGGGGGTCAGTCTGTCAGTGCTCAGGCCATATGCCGCACACTGCATCAAATTGGTCTGCACGGCTGTCATCCCAGAAGGAAGCTTCTTTTAAAGATGATGCACAAGGAAGCTCGCAAACAGTTTGCTGAAGACAAGCAGACTAAGGACATGGATTACTGGAACCATGTCCTTTGGTCTGATAAGACCAAGATAAACTTATTTGGTTCAGATGGTGTCAAGCGTGAGTGGCGGCAACCAGGTGAGGAGTACAAAGACAAGTGTGTCTAGCCTACAGTCAAGCAAGGTGGTGGTAGTGTCATGGTCTGGGGCTGCATGAGTGCTGCCATCACTGGGGAGCTACAGTTCATTGAGGGAACCATGAATGCCAACATGTACTGTGACATACTGAAGCAGAGCATGATCCCCTCCCTTCGGAGACTGGGCCGCAGGGCAGTATTTCAACATTATAACGACCCCAAACACACCTGAAAGATGACCACTACCTTGCTAAAGAAGTTGAGGATAAAGGTGATGGACTGGCCAAACATGTCTCCAGACCTAAACCCTAATGAGCATCTGTGGGGCATCCTCAAATAGAAGGTGGAGGAGCGCAAGGTCTCTAAAATCCACCAGCTCTGTGATATCGTCATGGAGGAGTGGAAGAGGACTCCAGTGGCAAACTGTGAAGGTTTTGTGAACTCCATGCCCAAGAGGGTTAAGGCAGTGCTGGAAAATAATGGTGGCCACACAAAATATTGACACTTTAGGCCCACTTTGGACATTTTCACTTAGGGGTGTACTCACTTTTGTTGCCAGCAGTTTAGACATTAATGGCTGTGTGTTGAGTTATTTTGAGGGGACAGAAAATGTACACTGTTATACAAGCTGTACACTCACTACTTTACATTGTAGCAAAGTGTCATTTCTTCAGTGTTGTGACATGAAATGAGATACTGTGTATATATATATATATATATATATATATACAGTGCTCAGCATAAATGAGTACACCCCAAGAGATTTGAAACCTTTACTTTACTTTCTGTATCAACATTTTCTATGGGACACTATACTACAGAATACTCCCACAAATGTGGGCCATTGATTTCAAACAAGATTTGTTAATTTTCACACACGAATGTATTTTTCCTAACAAATTCATTCAAGACCATGTTGCAAAAATGAATACACCCCAATGAAAGTCTTAGGAGCAAAGCTAAATTTTAGACAGCAAAATCCTAATTAAAAAGAATTAAACTACAGGTGATTCTAATTATTCATTAAATAGATGTCCAGTGGATTATAAAAGGGTGTTACTTAACAAAGAAAACCCCTTCCCATTTCATTCTGTCAGCAATGGCACCATATGGAAGAGAAATGTCACAAGGCCTAAGAAAGAAAATAATTTCTTTACGCAAGAAAGGTGCAGGCTACAAGAAGATCAGCAAAGCTTTACTTATTAGTCAGAATACTGTAGCAAAAGTGATACAAAAATTTAACAAAGATGGAACTGCAACCATCTCACAGAGATGTCCAGGCTGTCCACGGAGGATAACACCTCGACAGGAGAGTGATGAGAAGGGTTGAATAAAATCACCATGCAAGTTCACTTCAGTTAGTTAAAGAAGTAGAAAGCCAAACTGGGGTGATTGTTTGTTTCCCGTGACACAATAAGGCGTACACTGCAGAGGAATGGCATGCATGGGTGTCATCCACAAAGGAAGCCTCTCCTAAAGCCCATGCACAAAAATGCCACCTAGAATTTGCCAGGGCCCATGCTGAAAAAGAAAAATACTGGAACTATGTGCTCTGGAGTCATGAGACCAAGATAAACATTTTTGGAACTGATGGCTTCAAAACTGTATGACGTCACAAAACTGAGGAGTACATAGATATGGGCAGCACAGTGGCTGAATGGATAGCACTTCCACCTGGCAGTACTAGGGTCGTTGGTTCAAATCCCAACCATGCACCACTTGCCAGGAGTTTGCATGTTCTCCCTGTGCCTGCGTGGGTTTCCTCTGTGTACTCCGGTTTCCTCCCACACTCCAAAGACATGCTAGTAGGTTAATTGGCTCCTGTCTAAATTGGCCCTAGTATTTATATGTATGAATGTAAGTTAGGGCCCTTGGAATGTATGCTGCTTGAGGGTTAGGGACTGATGTGAATGTACAATATATATGTAAAGTGGTGCTATATAAGTACCTGCAATAAATGCATGGTGGCTACAGTAAAACATGGTGGCGGCAGTGTCCTTCTGTGTGGCTGCATGAGTGCTGCTGGTGTCGGGGAGCTGCATTTCATTGATGGTGTTATGAATTCACAGATGTACTGCTCTATATTGAAAGAGAAGATGCTACCATCACTCCATTCCCTTGGTCATCGCGCACTTTTCCAACATGACAATGATCCAAACCACACATCTAAGGCCACTGTTGCATTTCTGAAGAAGAACAGTGTGAAAGTGATTCAGTGGCCTAGTATGTCTCCTGATCTGAACCCAATCAAACACCTATGGGGAATTCTGAAGAGACAAGATGAGCATCACTTTCCATCCAGCATCAAGGCTCTTAAAGAAGTCATTCTTGAAGAATGGAAAAAGGTAGATGTTGCAGTATATTGTACTATATAATACTAGATGTAATAGTTTTTGTTGTAAGTAAAACTAAGTAAATCTGAAGAATTTGTAATCTAAGTTTTAATATTAACCTTACTTTCATGTAATGTGCTAAACAAAGGTTCTATAAATCTCAGTTTTGTCAAAATTTTGGAAATTGTTCTTGAGATACTGATTAAAATCTTACTTTTCAAAAGGAGTGTACTCATTTATGCTGAGCACTGTATATATATAAAATTATTTTTAGTTGGAATTTAGGCCTGACTGTAGTAATTGTGGTGATGTCCAACTGGTTATACATGTTACAAGCCAGTTGGTAAATCAACTAAGAATTGTACAGATATCTGTGTGGGCTCACCAAAAATCCAGCGCAGCTATAAGATTTGAGTGACGTAGATTAATACGTTGGGTGGAGAAGTTAGGACCCAAGCAGATTTTAAAGCTACGGTAAATACAGATGTTTCAGTTTGATTTTATAATCTCCTTTAGGTTTAGCAATAATTATAGGATCTGGCAAGCTGAAGATAAATTGTTGAGGTAGGCCTTGCAGTATGTTGATGTTATTAAGTCTAAGGAAGATTGCATACAGACTCTAGAATCAAGCTGTAATTGACCCGCTCATCCTAACACAAGATAAAAAATTTACAATACCTAACCATAGTAGAATATGCAGTCAGATTGTAATATGTGTGGTCTATCAATATCATACATTCTTATGAAACTCTACATTCACAGCTCGAGACACAAAAGAGAGAGGCACTATTTGTAATGAGTGAAATGAGGTGCAGCATTACAGAGATATGAGGCAAAGCATGTAAAGGAGGTATGAGGCACTCTGTGTTATAGAGGAAATGATCAGTATGAAAATCGAATGGTAGGTGTATTGTAACACTGAGAGACAGAAAAGCAACAAAATGTTCAAAAGAAATGCATGTCTAACAAATGATGCACTGATTTGCATGTTCATGAGGGAAATAGGTATTTGATCCCCTATTATTCAGCAGGATTTCTGGCTACCAGGTGTCTTTCATACCGATAACAAGCTGAGATTAGAAGCAGTCTCGTAAAGGTGTGCTGCTAATCTCATTTTGTTACTTGTATAAAAGACACCTGTCCACAGGAGCAATCAAACAATCAGAATCCAAACTCTCCTCCATGGCAAAGACCAAAGAGCTGTCCAAGGATGTCAGGGACAAGATTGTAGACCTACACAAGGCTGGACTGGGCTACCAAACTATCGCCAAGCAGCTTGGGGAGAAGTTGACAACAGTTGGTGCAATCATTCGCAAATGGAAGAAACACAAAACAACTGTCAGTCTCCCTAGGTTTGGTGCACCATGCAAGATCTCACCTCATGGAGTGTCAATGATCATGAGAACAGTGAGGAATCATCCCAGAACTACACGTGATGATCTTGTCAATGATCTCCAGGCAGCTGGGACCAGTCACCAAGAAAACAATTGATATGCCAACAAGAATTGAAATCCTGCAGTGCCCTCAAGGTCCCTCTGCTCAAAAAAGCACATGTCCAGGCCTGTCTGAAGTTTTCCACTGAACATCTGAATGATGCAGAGGAGGACTGGTTGAAAGTGTTGTGGTCAGATGAGACCAAAATAGAGCTCTTTGGCATCAACTCATTCGCAGTGTTCTGAGGAGGAGGAATGCTGCCTATGACCCCAAGAACCCCATCCCAACTGTCAAACATGGTGGTGGAACATTCTGCTTTGGGGGAATTTTTCTGCTAAGGGGACAGGACAACTGCACCGCATCAAAGGGACAATGGACGGGGCAATGTACTGTCAAATCTTGGGTGAAAACCTTCTTCCCTCAGCCAGGGCATTGAAAATGGGTCGTGGATGGGTGTATGACAATGACCCAAAACACACGGCCAAGGCAACAAAGGAGTGGCTCAAGAAGAAGCACATCAAGGTCCTGGAGTGGCCTAACCAGTCTCCAGACCTTAATCCGATTGAAAATTTGTGGAGGGAGCAGAAAATTTGAGTTGACGAATGTCAGTCATGAACCCTTAATGACTTGGAGAGAATCTGCCAAGAGGAGTTGGCCAAAATCCCTCCTGAGATGTGTGCAAACCTGGTGGCCAACTACAGGAAACATCTGACCTCTGTGATTGCCAACAAGGGATTTGCCACCAAGTACTAAGTCATGTTTTGTGAAGGGAATCAAATAGTTATTTCCCTCATGAACATGTAAATCAGTGCATAATTTGTTAGACATGCATTTCTTTTGAATTTTTTGCTGCTATTCTGTCTCTCAGTGTTACAATACACCTACCATTCGATTTTTAGACTGATCATTTCTTTGTGCGTGGGCAAACATTCAAAATCAGCAAGAGATCAAATACTTATTTCCTTCACTGTATGTGGCACTGTAATACAGAGATAGACGTGTTCCATGACATGAAACACTATATGTAACTCAGAGATATGAGGCACTTATCAGTCTCTACCCCACTTTTCTTGTCATAAATGTGAAAACACAGGACCAGTTAACCTATTATAAAGCTGGAAAGAAAGTGGAACAACAAATACTCCATGCAGACTGTGCCTTGCGAAATTGGAACCCAGTGCAGCCAAGCAGGAGTTTTAACACTGCAGCACATTGCAACATACAGATAAAAAAATAAAGAAAATACCAATTTCTGTCTGCAATGTTCAAAGAAATATACTCACCTTTCCCATTTCAAACTCCATACAGGCCATTACAATAATCTGCATGGGAAAGATGATATAAAACACAGTTTCAGGATCAGGAATATTCTGCAGCATCAATGTTAGGCTACATCCATATGGGCAGCCAGGGGCAGTAAAAACAACTGATCATGTTTTTAGTGTCCCCAAAACACCTATCTACAAGCGGACATGGTGCCACTCAGGAGGAGTACACATTGCCACAATGCTTTGCATGATGGTGCAAAGATTTTAAAGCTACATGCCGGTATTCACAGGTAGTACTGCCTATCAAACTCTCCCCTGTAAATGAAAGGGGCCACACTTTTCTCACAGCCGTAGCAGGGTCCCGCAATGCAAAACTGCAATTTGGAAATGAAAAAAAAACTTGCATCAGGAAGCAGCAGCATCACCTCCAGGATGACTGAAAACCTCCTTTCACTGTCCTTTAAAAAGCAGTCCACCTTCACTAATGTGAAAGAGGTCTTAAGGTTTAGAGTCCATGGACAACACAGCTTGCTTTTAGGTGTGTTTTACTTGCATTTGTCATCATTTTAAGACATGTCTGAGTTTATTCCGATTTCACTGACAGGTGCATTTGACCTGCAGGTTATAACCTTCTGACCTGTTTCAAGCTGTTTTTGCACTTCTATTGACTTGTATGAGGTTCTGGCCCAGACCAAAGTCCATTAACACAATCCTTAAGACTGATATCTCTGTATTGGGTGAAGTGATGGTCACGCTGTTCTCACACTATACTTCAGCTGTAGCCCCATTTTGAGAATCAGCTGATCAATGGGATAAGATCATCATAATTGTACTCTGGATTTAAAAAAAAAACTGTTTTACTTATTTTTATGTGTTTATATAAATGGGGCTGCGTTAAGTCATTGGTTGCTAGGGGTACAGCAGGTGCTGGCAGCAGCTGTTTCGTTAACAACTGTTGACAGGGAGCTGCCATATATAGTAGCAGAAGAAAAAAAGAATACTATATATGATGTTCAGCTTCCATCCAAGGAGCAAAAATGACGATGTTCAAAAAAATGCTTCAAACAGGCAGATACAACAAATTTAGATGGCAGATCCATTGCTTGAACATTTGATAACCAAGTCAGCTATCACCGCTCCTAAAGTTTAGGCACACAGGCTACTTTTAACTTAAAATCTGACAATAATTATTATTTGCTCATGTGCATTACTGAGCTAAGTTGCCAAACATCCAGCAGCTTTATATTTTTTACTAACATGAGAAGGAATATCTTACCCCGACATTGTATTCCCAGATCATCCTCCAAAAGTCCAAAACTGTACTTGGTAGGGGACCTTGAGTGGCTATATATGCCCGAGGACAATACACACCCTGCAATAAATTGAGAATCAACAGAAAGTAGCAACTGTTTATAAAACACTTCCAGATTGGTCATTTCCTACTCAAGTGATGGACTCACTGCAGCTGCTCATGTCTGAGTCGGCTTTAATCAAACAGCAGTAGGTACAATTCTGCAAATATTATTTCCGAAAATATATATTTAGATTTCATTCACTGACATGAAACTAATCATTGTGCCTGTAAGGATGACACCATGGACTTATTTACATATTTATATTTGGCAGAGCTCATGTAAAAAACAAATTACTACAATATATTTGCACATATGCAAAGACTCATGTAAATGTACAGTAGACATTTGGTTTAATCTGGCACTCTTTAAATACATTATGTGCCCTATGACTTATTTTAGAAGCTTCAGTAGTGCCTATCCTGGTTTATAAATTACTTTTTAACAGGTGTGTGGGCTTTTTGGAAGGGAGAGAGGGGTTTCTGTTGGATTGAAGTACATCATGTGGAATGGTTTGTTTGTGTCAGGACCTGGGTTTGAACCTTCAAATTCTGCTGTGTCTAGCAATCTCTGTTCTTGCTGAGTCACTCGGGATGCTGGACAGCTCCTTGAATGATCTTGCCTTAAACCTTGTTTCTCTTGAACCTTGAACCCTTTGCTTCTCCCATGAACTTTTAGCTATGCTTTTGCACTTCCTATTTTCCAGATTACTGTGCTCTCTCCAGCCAATATCTTGCTCTTGTCACTCCTGCTGCTGTCCATATCTATCACTCGTTATCGACCTTTGGCTTGTTCCCCAACTATACTTGTGCTTGATCCCAAAATGTGACAACTTGTTACTGACCCTTTTAGCTTCTTTACTGGCTACACTTCTGCTTGATCCCTCTCTGCTGTATCTGCTACTTGACCCCAGCCTGCTCACCTTCTGGCAGGGCAATGCTGAGGACTGCGACCTATACTAATACGCAGCAAAACCAATCTCCACCCTCAGGACCTCTGGTGAACACTGGTTAGTGTTTAGGCTCCGCATCTCGGGCGAGCCCGTGTCATTCGCAAGGGTGACCTGCTGCTGCTGCACTTATCCAGCTGGTTGGGGGGAGCCTCTCTACTGATACAGCTTCTGGTCTCCAAGCCTGACCCCTGACCATGACAGTTTGGGGTCTTTGCAGTACTTTGCCTAAAGGCTTGTTCACACCATTTTTCCACACAGGATCAACACAGGTCACTGCAAGGACATATAGAAAACAATGGATGTCTGTGCCTCATTTACAACACAATGTGCATTGCATCAAAATGCAACCTGCGTGCATTTCAATGCAACGCTCATGAATGCATGTAAACTGAAAGTAAAGATATAAAAAATAAATAGTTGATTTATTGCTGCAGGAGGAGGTTGGGCAGAGTTCAGTTAGCTTTGTCTTATGTAAATATGACTTGCAGAAAGCGTCAATTGCCCTCCTGAGGATTTACCCCTGCTACTGACCAGGCCATTTTTTTGCGTTATGGCACTGGGTTATTTTAACTGACAATTGTGCGGTCATGCAATGCTGCACCCAAATGAAATTTATGTCCCTTTTTTCCCCACGAATTGAGCTTTCTTTTGGTGGTATTTGGTCGCCTTTCCCTTTTTTTTTTTTTTTTGCGCTCTAAAAAAAAAAGACCGACAATTTTGAGAAAAAAAGAATATTTTAGATTTTTTGCTATTAAACATGTCAAGTAAAAAAATTTAAAAAGTCTAATTTCTTCAAAAATTTAGGCCAAAATGTATTCTGCTACATGTCTTTGCTAAAAAAAAATCCCAATACATGTAAATTAATTGGTTTACGTGACAGTTCTAGCGTTTAAAAATGCGGTATAGATCCTTTTTTTTTACTAGTAATGGCGGCAATCAGCGACTTATAGCGGGACTGCGGCGGACATTCTGACACTGGGACAAAATGACTTGGTGTCACTGACATCCTCAGTGACACCAATACAGTGATCAGTGCTAAAAAAAACCCCACTGACTCTGTACTAATAGCACTCGGCAGGAAGGGGTTAACATGTGGTGAGATCAAAGGGTTAACTGTGTGCAGGGAGCGGTGTCTGTGTGCTTCACTGTAATCACACTGCTCTGGATGGCTGTGTTGTGCACAACCATCCAGAGCAGTGTGCCTGAGCAGTGTGCCGGAGCTGACAGGGAGGAGGACTGTTAGTAAACAAAACAGTCCTCCCCGTCGGAGGGCGTGGTGATAGACAGCTGCGCCAATGAATGGCGGCGCGGGTAGGGTGCATGCACGGCAATGCAAAATCATGTATATATATATGTGATTTTTGTGCACCCCTGACGCCCTGTAGCAGTATATCTGCTATAGGGCGGCAGAAAAGCGGTTGGGTCGGGGAGACAGGAGACAAAAGGAATGGTCTTGTGCAGGGAGGATCAGTGAGCATGCTGATATCAGGAACAGACCATTTACAAGACCGCTGGACCGTGGTAGGGTGGAATTCTGGTTTATTAAACTTGAATAATGTTGCACAAATATAGGTAGGGCATTTCCACCTAAAAAATTAACAAGCAGTTAAAGTGGTTCTTAAGGTGCAAGGTTTTTTACCTTTAAGCATTCTATGCATAAAGGTAAAAAATAACCCTTCTCTGTGCAGCATCCCCCCCAGCCCTCCCTAATACGTACCTAAGCCCCTTCCTGATCCAGTGATGTGCAATGGAGTCTCACCTATCCCGGGACTTCCTTTCTTCATTGGCTGAGACAGAAGCGTCAATCACAGCCAGTGAGCCAATGAAAAGAGAGGGGGCGGGGCAGAGACACAGCTCCCTGTGTGAATGGATACATGGAGCAGGGGGTAAACCCGTAGCAAGCTGCTTGCTGTGGGGGCACCCAACAAGAATGAGGGACCAGAAGAGCCGGCGGGGGACCCGATCCGGGCTGCTCTGTGCAAAACCACTGCAGTAAGTATAGACATGTTTGTTATTTAAAAAAAACAAAACTTTAGAATCACTTTTAAAAAAAAAAAAAAAAAAAAAAGGTTTTTACATTTTCATTTGCTTCTTTTCTTTCAGGTCATGTAACCTCCTTTCGTTTCTTTGCACAGCATGGCCCAGGCAGTGGTCTGGACCAAACCACAGTGCGTCACTGGGGCATGCAAAGGAAGACCAAAACGTCATAACAGAAATGAGGGCAAGGTTGTGGAGCCAATGGCCATCAAACAAGTCATGTGACCACCTCAGTTTTTTGGGCTCTGTTTGACACAGATGGTTGCATCACATCCCCCCAACATCTCCAGTAAACCCTTCTACAGTCTACCCTGCTGTCAACGGCAATGACAGCAGGGCTGTCTATAGGAACAGCTTTCAATTAATACCATTATTCACCCTGTCAGACAGTGCTGTATGTGACATAGGCAGCTGGAAGTCTGATGAGGCAAAGTGTCCAGGGTGCTATGCGGAACAAAAATGAGCATGTGCTGAAAAGGAGGCAGCAGAATAAAAATGTAAATGTGCATGTCACATGCCTGATGAAGGGGTCTTGCGAGACTCCGAAACATTGCCTTGCTGTAAATATGCGATCGTTTATTAAAACTTTTGGAGCCATATGGGTGATTCTCGGTGTGCTGGTGACATTCTCCCTGTGCTGAGGAAAAGACCCAGCATAGTTGCCAATACGTTACTTGACCATGCTAGTTTGCACAGAAATGCGTGCATGTGCACGAAAATTCCATTGGCACATGTTCACGGACACCTGCTGCCAGAACTGGCGCCAAACGCTCTATATAAGGACAGTAGCTGCACTCAGACTTTGTTGGATGATCTTCAGCTTCCAGTACTCTTTGCTCCAGTGTTTCCTGTGTGGATTACCTGTTACCAACCTGACTTGCCTCTGAATTTCCCTTCTGCCTGATCCCTGGTTTTGACCCTGGCTTGCTCTAAGGACTCTGTTTCTCTTGTTGTATCATGCATGACTCTGGCTCGCTCCTGACTACTCTTCTGCTTCCTCCACTGGATCCCTATGGATGTCCTCAGCTCTGTTGCTGACCAAGCTCCTGACTTCTCCCTGGCTTGCTTTGCTGTGTATGACTTCAGCTGCTATTCTGACTACGTTCTTCAGTCTGTTTCTGTCAGCCTGATTCTGCTCATTCCTGGGGTGCCACCTTGCCTGTGGTTGCTGTCCTGGCTCCGCTACCTTGCCAGGGTCAACTTAGGTCCTGCCATCTGTCCTGACAGACCAGCTGACAGTCATCCAGTTGATTGTGGTGCAAGCAGCTTCCAGCAGATCTACCTAATTGGCACCCATGCTTCTTTGAGCCTGGCACTCCCTGTTCTCAGCTTCAGGGGTGCTTGGCACTTAGCCGCAAGGCAAGCCCTCTTGGCCTCACACTAGGTAGGTGACAGTAAGCCATAGATTTGCCCTTTTTTGCCATTTTCCCATAGGGAAGAAGAAGCCATTGGCAGGTTTACCAGGTATATGCACCAAAAGTGAAAGTTTGAAAATTAAAAGAAAGGCACTCATTGTTAAAGTCAGTGAAGGCTTTATTGTGGTGTTTGTTTTTGGGTTTGCAACTGCTATAAAGTGTATCTAAAACTAAAACTTTTATTTTGATTTTGAAAAGAGGAGTGTCAAAACCCTGTCAGAGTCTACTACTGCTTACGTGTCCCTGCTAGGGAAATTTACAATTTATATTTGTTCTGGTGACCATTGTAACCAGGTGAGAAAGTGATGGGAAATCCAAAAAACAGAGACTAAATCTTCCAATTAGGAAAGTCTGTTTCAGTGACAGCTGTCTGAGAGGAAAGGGTTCTGCTCACTACCTGATGTGATTCCAAAAAAATATAAATGAATGGAAATCTCTCCAATGGGACATAGACCAAAAAACAAAACAAAAAAAACCCAGCAAATACAAAACCAAAATAAATAAATAAAAGCAATTTAAAGTGTATCTAAACACAAGAACAAAAATGTAATATATTGCAGTATTATAGATAGATAGACAGCAGGGGTGGACTGACAACTCATGGGACCCCAGGGCAATAGGGGATCATGGGGCCCCTGTGTCCTTGCCCAAACTCAAAAAAGCCTATGAAAAAGGTACCAGGGACATCTCATGGGGCCCCTACTGACCCCAGGCCCTCGGGCAGTGCCTGAGTTTCCAAATGGTCAGTCCGCCCCTGATAGACAGACAGATAGATAGATAGATAGATAGATAGATAGATAGATAGATAGATAGATAGATAATAATTATTATTATACAGGATTTATATAGCCCCAACAGTTTGCTCATCGCTTTACAATATAACTGGAGACAATACAGCAACAATACAGTTCAATACAAGAGGGAAAGGAGGGCCCTGCTCCTCGGAGCTTACAATCTAGGAGATAGATAGATAGATAGATAGATAGATAGATAGATAGATAGATAGATGGATGGATGGATGGATGGATGGATGGATAGACAGATAGATAGATAGATAGATAGATAGATAGATAGATAGATAGATAGATAGTAACTTTAACAGCTGCATACATTTTTTCATGGTTTTGTCCTTTATTTCAGTGGCAGCCTTGTCATCCTAGGATGCTCACTTCTGATTTGGACTATGGAACACCTCCCCTCTACTATCTGAATAACATAGGGAGGTGTTCTGTAGATCACAGTAGTGAACTAGCCAGGATTGACAACACTGCTTGAGATGTCAGCAAAGGTAGAGTGTACATAAAGTTATGAGCTAGTAGGATCAACAGATATTATTCAGTAATTATATAGCAAATATAAATAAACAAAAAATAAACTTTAATTTGCATATTTTATGGACCAAAAACTGAGAAAATCAGAGATAGTAATTGCTAGTGTACATTGTAACCATTCCCCACTCCACCTAAACCTTAAAAAAATTAGATATAGTATATGTAAATGGTTTGTTCACAGAGGAAGTGTTGTTATGCCTTTTGCTTTCCAACACAGCAAATTGCACGTAGAAAAAAAATCCCTTCTTGTTTACATTGATGTTTTACTTTGCTATAGTGTGAGCCCTACAGATTTTATACATATATAAATATATATATATATATATATATATATATATATATATTTACACAGAATATATACACTCACTGGCCACTTTATTGGGTACACCTGTTCAATTTCTTGGTAACACAAGTTGCTAATCAGCCTATCACATGGCAGCAGCTCAATGCATTTAGACATGTAGACGTGATGAATACGACTTCCTGAAGTTCAAACTGAGTATCAGAATGGGGAAGAAAGGGGATTTAAGTGACTTTGAACGTGACATGATTGTTGGTGCCAGAAGGGCTGGGTTCAGTATTTCAAAAACTGCTGATCTACTGGGATTTTCACACACAACCATCTCTAGGGTTTACAGAGAATGGTCCGGAAAAGAGAAAATATTAAGTAAACAGCAGTTGTGTGGATGAAAATGCCTTGTTGATATCAGAGGTCAGAGGAGAATGGGCAGACTGATTGCTGTGACATTCAGATGGTATGGTCAGGATTTGGTGTAAGCAACATGAAAGCATGGATCCATCCGGCCTTGTATCAACAGTTCAGGCTGGTGGTGGTGGTGTAATGGTGTGGGGGATATTTTCTTAGCACTAGCAAGGTGTATCCAATAAAATTGCCTGTGAGTGAGTGTATTTATATGTTTATATGTATGTATATATATACTGTATATGTATTTTCAGTCCTGCTTTCGAGAGCTAGTATATTGGAAGGTGTACCTTGATAAAATTCGCATTGATAAAATCTGATTCTTCATCTGATGTTATCATAGAGAGTTTCACACGACTATGGTCAACTGGAATAAACAAAAAAGACAGATGTATTAGCTTTTCACATCACTATATTGGTTTGTCAAAACTTTGCATATTTTGACATATATATATAATTTTTTTTTTTTTTCATGTGATAGTGCTGTTTTTCTTGGTGCATAATACATATTTGAAAACAAACTAAACAGAACATATATTAATTTATTACACTAGCATAGCCTGTGGGTCTCTTTTGTGGCATTATTACAGTATCAGAAGATTGGCTTTTGTAGCTGTGGTTGTCACCGTGACACTGCAAGCAGGTAAATTAGAACATAAATATGCTTTTAAAGTCATCAACAGTAACAGTCATTGGGATTTGGACCTTGTATACTGCTCCAGACTTGTTTTGGAAAACATTAAACTAAATTTAAAGTGAGGTTAAGCCAAAGTGTTTTTGGAGGAAAGGGTTATAACCTCTGTTAGATTATTTTTTGCTGGCTGTGTGTGGGCGGGATCATATTCGCCCTGCACGGGGGGGGTACCTTATCATACAAAGCACGCTCATAAATGCCTGGGATCAGGAGGAGACTGCAGTCATGTAAAAAATCTAACATGAAGACAGTTCCCCATCTTCAGAGATGAGCATTCACCGTGCACAGTAAAAATACAGGGTTCCTCTGAAAATGTGTCATAAAATAGTGCCGTCCATACAGTATATTTCTATAACCTCATATATGAATTAAAACATCCAAACTATGTTAATGTAACTTTACTGAAGCAACTTCAACATTACAGTCCAAAATGAACAAGTCCATTCCCTAATCCTAACTACAGTTGTGTGGCTTCCCAGGCATACCTCTATGAAGTGATAGTCCATGCAGGTAGCCTCCTTTGCAGGCTGTCCTTCGGAAACCCTGGTGTCTTCAGTGGAATACAAGCCTCTGGACCTCAGCCTTCTCTCTTTTTATATCACAGGTGGGCTGGCTGAAACCCAAAAGCCCGGGAACGGACTCAGCACTGGTGGTGGGACTCACCTGCCGTGTGGGCTGCAGTACCAGGGTTGACCAGCGGGTGCTCTCAGCAGCCAGAAGCTTACTCCTGCAGTCAGCCAACACCTGGGGCTGATTGCAGGAGGTGTAGTTAAGGAATGACCAGGCCTGTGATCAGGGCCTTGGTGTATGTTTCCCATGAGCCCCTATACCTTGTATCTTGTGTTCCTGTTCCTCTGCCTATCTGAGTTGTTGCCGACTCTGCATTGTTCCTGACCCTGCTGACCGTCTCCTGTTTAACCCCTGGCTTGCCTGACCATCCTTCTGCCTGATCCTCTGTACCGTGCTGCCCGTGAGTTACTGAACCCGGCTTGTGACCTTGACCATTCTCTGCCTGATCCTCTGTACTGCACTGCCTGTGAATTCCTGAACCCGGCTTGTGACCCTGACTATTCTCTGCCTGCTCCTTCGGTACCTCGCTGCCCACACGTTGCTGACCTGGCCTGCCTGACTACGCCTGACGCTACCCAGCCGATCCATCCATCCCGCACGGATCCAGTCACTACTGTCCAAACCTGCCAGCCCCTTCACATCAGGCTTTCCCCCGGTACATACCCTCGGCGGACCCCTCTACCACAGTTGGGTGCACTCAGGGGCCGCGACCTGGTCTCAGTCCTGCGCCAAGTCCATCCCCACCATCAGGGGCTCTGGTGAAAAGGCAGACTGGGGCTTAGACTCCGCGCCCTGGGGAATCCTGGTCTGTGGGTCACTAGAGATCCCGCCGGGCGGTGCCTGACGGTCCCTTACGGCCCGCCTGACCATTCCACCTCTCCAGCCCTGACTACGCCTGTGTTCCTGAAGCCTGCTACTTCCCTGTGTCAGTCCACACATTTCTGGTCACACCCTGATCCCTGACAGGAGCACACACAAGTTAACCCTTTCCCCCTAGCCTGGGCCAGCTGTGAACTTACTAAGCCCATCAAAACAACTGGTTACATGTGTCCCGCTGTGAAGTCTCTCAAAAAAATTTCCATTTTAGTGAGTCTCAAAAAACACCCTGGAGGTGAGGTTAGCAAAGGCATCCATATTGATAGGAGATGCTTAAGGTGGTTCTAAGGTTTTTTACCTTCATGTATTCCATGCGTGAAGATAAAAAAACCTTCTGTGTGCAATGGCCCCTGCAGCCCTCTAAGATCCCCCCCCCCATTCATTACAAACAAATGGAAATTGTCCCTAGTCTTTGCAACAAGGAGCACATGGAAGGAAAAAGAAAAATTCCCAGCTCAACTTACTAACCATCCTGCAACCAACCGAATTGTCCTGTCTAACAGTTTGATTAAAAAAAAAGGATTTAGTTTGCACACATTTGCAAATACATGCATGAGCTGCAGAGCCTCTTTACAGCACCCTAGTATTTTCTGCAGTTCTAACTCTAGAATTTTGAGAGCCTCTATAGTAGAAGCACATGTATAATAAAAAATAGACTGAGGGCAGGTTTGCCTGGAGGGAACCCACCCCTCCTTAAAGGCACAGGGGCGCACTGGACACTCAGCATAAAGCACAATGGCAGCTAAGGTGTCCTGTGCACCCAGCACCAGAATATCAACAGTACAAATAAATGGCAACTACCCCAAGCTATAACTAATCTTTGCAACACGGAGCACATGGAAGGGTGACGTGTGTTGAAAAACAAAACAAAAAAATTCCCAGCTCAACTTCCTGACTAGCCTGCAAACAAAGAATTGTCCTGTCTAACAGTTTGCAATAAAAAAGCCAATCCTTAGCTGAGCCCCCTCCAATCCAGCAACATTTTCGACAGCCTCTTCTGTCTGGGGACTCTTCCTCTTTGTTGGCTGAGAGAGCTGCGGGACCCCATTGGCTCCTGCTGCTGTCAATCACAGTAAGTGAGCCAATGAATGAGAAGAAAGCAGGGGAGTGGAGCTATGGTTCTGTGTCTTATGTGCTGCAGTGCCCCCAAGGCAAGTGGCTTTCCCTGGGGGCAGGAGGGGAGGCGCGAGGAGCGCTGGCGAGAACCCGAAAAGAAGAGGATCGGGGAACACCAATGCACAGAGCAGGTAAGTATAACATGTTTGTTATTTAAAAAAAACCAAAACAAACAAAGCTTTAGTGACACTTTAAAAAATGGTTTCTTCAAGAGGCAAGTAATTATTTGTCATATAGGAATAAAAAACACTGCAATATGTTTCATGGCACTATAATGGCCACTTCCTCAGGATAGGTGTACAGGACATAAAGTAAGATAAAATGAAATGAGGTGAAATAAATTATAATGTTAACAATATATAGCATTAAAATGAACAAATAATAATAATAGTAGCAGCCACTGTTTGGGATTGAAGGTGAAAGGATAAAAAAAGAAAATATTGTATGAAAATGTAATAAATACTGTTATTTGAAAACAAAAAACATTTTGTGAATAAATAGAACCATCTCGATTATTATATCTTAAAGCGGAACTTCACTTGCTCAGTCAACATTGACTATTTTTAATCCTTATGCTACAAAACTTAGTAAAAAGATAAGAAAGCATATCATATTTACTTGTTTTAAAGTTTTTTTTTTATATTATTTCAATTGCTTTCTGTTTTTAATGCCTAAGCAAATGATGTCACACATCTCTGGAGTCTTCAGGAGGGGAGGAGGGGTTTTCTCAGGTAAGCAAACCCTCCTGCCTGCATACCTGAGCTGAGGGCAGATGGATTCCAGGAAGTAAATGCTACATGAATCATCTGCCCTTACCCATGATGGCCATGGCCAGAAATGATAGGGGTATTTTTCAAAGTGATTTCTCAGCAAAATAAAGCATGGAGACAGAGATGGATGGGTGAGTTAGAGTTGAATAACAAAACATGAATTTAAATAGTATTTTTAGTTTGTGGAGCTCAGATGCAGTGTAGTTCCTCTTTAACGTACATTATTATTATTTTTTTAAATCTCATCTACTTTATTACTAAATATTAGAACATCGTAGCATATGGTTTACATGATTCAATACATAGTATACAAAAGTGTTATGAAAATTGATTCTTAAGCACTTCCCGACCGGCCGTTGTATATAAACGGCCGGATGGTGGCAGTGCAGGGTCGGGTGGCCGTTTATAAACGGCCGCCCGCATCCGAGGCTCGTGCGCGGCTCCTAGAGCGCGCACCCGCGAGCCCGGTGATCGCCGTGTCCCTCGGATACCGGCGATCACCTGACGTGGTACAGGACCGTCCTGTACCATGTGACCGACTGTGTCCAATAAGGACACAGTCTTAATGTAAATAGAAGCCGCATAGTGCGGCTTCCGCCCCCTTGACCGCGCACGCGCGTGCCCAGAGATCGCCAGGTCCCTCAGATACAGGGGATCAGGTAACATGGTACAGGACCAATGAAATCGTGCTGTACCATGTGACCAACTGTGTCCAATAAGGACACAATCTAAATGTAAACAGAAGCCGCATGGTGCGGCTTCCGGCTCCTTCTCCTCACACGGAGTTCTGTCTGTGAGAGAAGGAGCCGGATAGCCTGAGCAAGAGCAAGCCTGATCGCAAGTGTCCCTAATTGTCCCTGATCACAGTGTCCCTGATCACGTGTCCCTGACTGTCTGTCCCTGATCACAAGTGTCCCTGACTGTCCCTGACCACAAGTGTCCCTGACTGTCTGTCCCTGACCACAAGTGTCCCTGATTGTCTGTCCCTGATCACAAGTGTCCTTGACTGTCCCTGACCATAAGTGTCCCTGATCGTCAGTGTCCCTGATCGCCAGTGTCCCTGATTGCCAGTGTCCCTGATCGCCAGTGTCCCTGATCGCCCGTGTCTCTGATCGCCCGTGTCCCTGATCACAAGTGTCCCTGATCGTCAGTGTCCCTGACCACAAGTGTCCCTGATCACCAGTGTCCCTGATCGCCAGTGTCCCTGATTGCCAGTGTCCCTGATCGCCCGTGTCTCTGATCGCCCGTGTCCCTGATCACAAGTGTCCCTGATCACAAGTGTCCCTGATCGTCAGTGTCCCTGATCACAAGTGTCCCTGATCACAAGTGTCCCTGATCGTCAGTGTCCCTGATCACAAGTGTCCCTGATCACAAGTGTCCCTGATCGTCAGTGTCCCTGATCACAAGTGTCCCTGATCGTCAGTGTCCCTGATCGCCAGTGTCCCTGATCGCCAGTGTCTCTGATCGCCAGTGTCCCTGATCGCCAGTGTCCCTGATCGTCAGTGTCCCTGATCGTCAGTGTCTCTGATCGCCAGTGTCTCTGATCGCCAGTGTCCCTGATCGCCAGTGTCCCTGATCGTCCGTGTCCCTGATCGTCCGTGTCCCTGATCACAAGTGTCCCTGATCGCCAGTGTCCCTGATCGCCAGTGTCTCTGATCGCCAGTGTCCCTGATCGCCAGTGTCCCTGATCACAAGTGTCCCTGATCGTCAGTGTCTCTGATCACAAGCGTCCCTGATCACAAGCGTTCCTGATCGTCAGTGTCTCTGATCACAAGCGTCCCTGATCACAAGCATCCCTGATCACAAGTGTCCTTGATCGTCAGTGTCCTTGATAGTCAGTGTCCCTGATCGTCAGTGTCCCTGATCGCCAGTGTCCCTGATCGCCAGTGTCCCTGATCGCCAGTGTCCCTGATCGCCCGTGTCTCTGATCGCCCGTGTCCCTGATCACAAGTGTCCCTGATCACAAGTGTCCCTGATAGTCAGTGTCCCTGATCACAAGTGTCCCTGATCACAAGTGTCCCTGATCGTCAGTGTCCCTGATCACAAGTGTCCCTGATCGTCAGTGTCCCTGATCACAAGTGTCCCTGATCACAAGTGTCCCTGATCGTCAGTGTCCCTGATCGCCAGTGTCTCTGATCGCCAGTGTCCCTGATCGCCAGTGTCCCTGATCGCCAGTGTCTCTGATCGCCAGTGTCCCTGATCGTCAGTGTCCCTGATCGTCAGTGTCTCTGATCGCCAGTGTCTCTGATCGCCAGTGTCCCTGATCGCCAGTGTCCCTGATCGTCCGTGTCCCTGATCGTCCGTGTCCCTGATCACAAGTGTCCCTGATCGCCAGTGTCCCTGATCGCCAGTGTCTCTGATCGCCAGTGTCCCTGATCGCCAGTGTCCCTGATCGCCAGTGTCTCTGATCGTCAGTGTCTCTGATCGCCAGTGTCTCTGATCGCCAGTGTCCCTGATCGCCAGTGTCCCTGATCGTCCGTGTCCCTGATCGTCCGTGTCCCTGATCACAAGTGTCCCTGATCGCCAGTGTCCCTGATCGCCAGTGTCCCTGATCGCCAGTGTCTCTGATCGCCAGTGTCTCTGATCGCCAGTGTCCCTGATCGCCAGTGTCCCTGATCACAAGTGTCCCTGATCACAAGTGTCCCTGATCGTCAGTGTCTCTGATCACAAGTGTCCCTGATCACAAGTGTCCCTGATCGTCAGTGTCTCTGATCACAAGTGTCCCTGATCACAAGTGTCCCTGATCACAAGTGTCCCTGATCGTCAGTGTCCCTGATCACAAGCGTCCCTGATCACAAGTGTCCCTGATCGTCAGTGTCTCTGATCACAAGTGTCCCTGATCACAAGTGTCCCTGATCACAAGTGTCCCTGATCGTCAGTGTCCCTGATCACAAGCGTCCCTGATCACAAACGTTCCTGATCGCCAGTGTCCCTGATCACAAGTGTCCCTGATCGTCAGTGTCTCTGATCACAAGTGTCCCTGATCACAAGTGTCCCTGATCGTCAGTGTCTCTGATCACAAGTGTCCCTGATCACAAGTGTCCCTGATCACAAGTGTCCCTGATCGTCAGTGTCCCTGATCACAAGCGTCCCTGATCACAAGCGTTCCTGATCGTCAGTGTCTCTGATCACAAACGTCCCTGATCACAAGCATCCCTGATCACAAGTGTCCTTGATCGTCAGTGTCCTTGATAGTCAGTGTCCCTGATCGTCAGTGTCCCTGATCGCCAGTGTCCCTGATCGCCAGTGTCCCTGATCGCCAGTGTCCCTGATCGCCCGTGTCTCTGATCGCCCGTGTCCCTGATCACAAGTGTCCCTGATCACAAGTGTCCCTGATCGTCAGTGTCCCTGATCACAAGTGTCCCTGATCACAAGTGTCCCTGATCGTCAGTGTCCCTGATCACAAGTGTCCCTGATCACAAGTGTCCCTGATCGTCAGTGTCCCTGATCTCCAGTGTCTCTGATCGCCAGTGTCCCTGATCGCCAGTGTCCCTGATCGCCAGTGTCTCTGATCGCCAGTGTCCCTGATCGCCAGTGTCCCTGATCGTCAGTGTCCCTGATCGTCAGTGTCTCTGATCGCCAGTGTCTCTGATCGCCAGTGTCCCTGATCGCCAGTGTCCCTGATCGTCCGTGTCCCTGATCGTCCGTGTCCCTGATCACAAGTGTCCCTGATCGCCAGTGTCCCTGATCGCCAGTGTCCCTGATCGCCAGTGTCTCTGATCGCCAGTGTCCCTGATCGCCAGTGTCCCTGATCACAAGTGTCCCTGATCACAAGTGTCCCTGATCGTCAGTGTCTCTGATCACAAGTGTCCCTGATCACAAGTGTCCCTGATCGTCAGTGTCTCTGATCACAAGTGTCCCTGATCACAAGTGTCCCTGATCACAAGTGTCCCTGATCGTCAGTGTCCCTGATCACAAGCGTCCCTGATCACAAGCGTTCCTGATCGTCAGTGTCTCTGATTACAAGCGTCCCTGATCACAAGTGTCCTTGATCGTCAGTGTCCTTGATAGTCAGTGTCCCTGATCGTCAGTGTCCCTGATCGTCAGTGTCCCTGATTGTCAGTGTCCCTGATCGTCAGTGTCCCTGATCGCCACACAGCGGCCCAGCTGTGTCCCTGATCACTGCATAGTGTCCCAGTCTCCCTGATCTCCACACCAGCAGGTCTTGATCACCTCCACACTACCAGGTCCTGATCATCATACCACCAAGTCTTGATCACCGCCACACCTGCAGGTCCCAATCACAGCTATACCAGCGGGTCCTGATCGCCGCCACACTAGCAGATCCTGATCACAGCCATACCAGCAGGTCCTGATCACCACCCCAGCAGATCCTGATCACCACCAAACTAGTGGGTCCTGATACCCGCCATACCAGCGGGTTCTGATCGCCGCCACATCATTGGATCCTGATCGCTGCCAAACCCACGGGTACTGATCACCACCATACCAGTCCTGATCACCTGAGAGCCATTACAGCAAACTGTGAGTACTTTTTAGTCTTTGCACACAGTTTACACACACACTCACAAAACATTGCCTGCCAGCTCACGGTATCTCTGATCACACATTTGGTATCGCCATATTCAGGAAGAGTTATAGAATGTGTTTTGGGGTGTAATTTTAAGTATGCCTATGTTGTATAATAGAAATATCTCATAGACTGACAACTTTGCGTAAAAAAAAAAACATTTTCATTTTCTTTTCACATTTTCCAAAAACTTTTGGCAAAAAATGCAGTCTTCAGAAGACTCCACATGACTCTTAAAATATACCTTGGAGTGTTTGCTTTCCAAAATGGGGTCATTTTGTGGGTAATTCCATTGTCCTGATGCTCCAGGACCTCCAAAATGGCATTAGGTAGTCAAGAAATTAGATGTGTCATTTTTTCCCCTAGAACTGCAAAAGATGCTTTTTGGATGTGGAGCCCCCTATGTGGCCAGACTGTAAAAAAGTCTCACACATTTGGTATCGCCATATTCAGGAAGAGTTATAGAATGTGTTTTGGGGTGTAATTTTAAGTATGCCTATGTTGTAAAATAGAAATATCTCATAGATTGACAACTTTGCGTAAAAAAAAAAACATTTTCATTTTCTTTTCACATTTTCCAAAAACTTTTGGCAAAAAATGCAGTCTTCAGAAGACTCCACATGACTCTTAAAACATACCTTGGGGTGTTTTCTTTCCAAAATGGGGTCATTTTGTGGGTAATTCCTTTGTCCTGGTGCTCCAGGACCTCCAAAACTGTGATAGACAGTCAAGAAATTAAATGTGTAATTTTTGCCCCTAGAACGCCTAATGGTGCTTATTGGATGTGGGGCCCTTCTATGTGGCTAGGCTGTGAAAAAGTTTCACACATTTGGTATCACCATACTCAGGAAGAGTAGCAGAATGTGTTTTGAGGTGTAACTGCAAGTATGCCTATGCCGTGTGAGAGAAAGAACTTGTTAAAATGACAACTTTGTGAAAAAAAAATTAAAATTATTTACTTTCATCATTTCCCCTTAAAAAATTTGCAAAAAATTACAACTTCAAAAAACTCTCCTTGCCTTTCATTAAATACCTCAGACTGTCTACTTTCCAAAAAGGGGTCATTTGGGGGGTATTTGTATTGTCCTGGCATTTTAGGGCCCTGAGAAACTATATAGGTAGCCAGTACATCAGGATTGATAAATTTTCAAATATATCAAATATATATACTGTGGTCTGTGGACTCTATAACTTTAATACAGACTAAATAATACAAACTGATTTGGGTTATTTCTACCAAACAAAGGTAGCACAATGGATTTTGGCCTAAATTAATGAAGAAAGTATATTTATTTGCAAAATCTAGTAACAAAAACGAAGAAAAACATGTTTATTTTCAAAATTTTCAGTCTTTTTCCACTTTTCTAGAAAAAAATAAAACCCCCAGTGGTGATTAAATACCACCAAATGAAAGCTCTATTTGTGTGAAAAAAATGATAAAATTTTCATTTGGATACAGTGTCGTATGCCTGAGTAACTGGCATTCACAATGTGAGAGCACTGAAAGCTGAAAATTAGCCTGGTCAGGAAGGGGGTAACAGTGTCCGGTCTGGAAGTGGTTAATGGTACATTGCATGGTTAAAACTCATGATTGCTATTTCTGGATGTAGAAATATATACTGTGAGAGGAATTGATCATTACTGTTAGGTTGATTAAATTAGTGCTTTTTTTTAATTTAGAAATTACATATTATACAATGAACTATAGCATAGAAACATAATTAACCACTTGTCCTCCTGAGGATTTACCCCCCTTAATGACCAGGCCTCTTTTTGCTACTTGGCGCTGCACTAATTCAACTGATAATTGCGCGGTCATGCAATGCTGCACCCAAAAAATATATAGTGAACTCAAAGTTAGTTATAAATTTAGGCCAAAATGTATTCTGCTACATGTTTTTGGTAACAAAAATCCCAATAAGTGTATATTGATTGCTTTGTGTGAAAGTTATAGCATCTACAAACTATGGTATAGATACTGCAATTTACGCCATTTTTTGCTATACAGTTCTGCCCTAGTTTAACGAACAATTGCGCGGTCATGCAATACGGTACATAAATGAAATTTACATCCTTTTTTTTCCCACAAATTGAGCTTTCTTTTGGTGGTATTTGATCGCCTGTGCGGTTTATTATTTTTTGCGGTATAAAAAAAAAGGATGACAATTTTGAGAAAAAAAAACAATATTTTGGACTTTTTGCTATAAAACATGTAGAGTAAAAAAAATGTAAAAATCAAATTTAGTCATAAATTTCTGCCAAAATGTATTCTGCGACATGCCTTTGCTTAAAAAAATCCCCATATGTGTAAATGAATTGGTTTACGTGAAAGTTATTGCGTCTACAAATGACGGGAAAGATACTGGGATTTTTTAAAATTCTACTAATAATGGCGGCAATCAGCGACTTATGGC
Source organism: Staurois parvus (assembly GCF_062004578.1). Classification (NCBI taxonomy): domain Eukaryota; kingdom Metazoa; phylum Chordata; class Amphibia; order Anura; family Ranidae; genus Staurois; species Staurois parvus. The sequence goes on from NW_028318054.1 coordinate 5,712,684, forward strand.
GGTGATCAGCGATTTATGACAGTGATCAGTGACTTATGGTGGGACTGCGGGACTGCGGCGGACATTTTGACACTGGGAGGGAACTGACTTGGGGTCACTGACATCCCCAGTGACACCAATACAGTGATCAGTGCAAAAAAAAAACACTGACACTGTACTAATGGCACTGGGGAGGAAGGGGTTAACTTTTATTAGGTAATGAAAGGGTTAACTGTGTGAGGGGAGTGTTTTACTAGGGGGCAGGGGTGTGTACTTCACAGGAACACGCTGATCCCGAGAGATAAAGTCTTCTCTCAGGTTCTCTACTCTGAACTGACAGATGGCAGAGCTGCAATGGAAACACTGCAGCCATGCTATCTGTCAGTGATTACTTGTAATCGCCGACACCTGGCGGGAAATGACCCACCGGGAGCTGGTGATGGACACCTGCTGCCATGATACGGGTAGGGCAGGCACGCGACTCGCCCTAAAAAAAAAAGTTATTTCCAGAATACTAACATATGTATGATCTGATTAGTCTTGCAAGTTTGATTATGGACATGTAACTTCCATAGGATGTTATAGGTTTAATTACTCTGTTAAGGCCATCTGGATGGAGACATTTTTAGAGTATATACACTGCTCAAAAAAATTACAGGAATGCTTTTTAATCAGAGTGTAGCATCAAGTCAGTAGCAGAGGGGGTTGTTAATCAGTTTCAGCTGCTTTGGTGTTACTTAAATTACTTACATTAACAACAGGTGGACTAGATGGGCAACATTGAGACAACCCCAATACAGGAATGGTTTTACAGGTGGTGGCCGCTGATATTTTTTTCCCTACTCATCTTTTCTTACTGGTTTTGCATTTGGCTAGGGCCAGTGTCACTACTGATAGCATGAGGCAATACCTGGACCCTACAGAGGTTGCACAGGCAGTCCAACTCCTCCAGGATGGCACATCAATACATACCATTGCCAGAAGGTTTGCTGTGTCTCCCAGCACAGGCTCAAGAGCATGGAGGAGATTCCAGGAGACAGGCAGTTACTCTAGGAGAGCTGGACAATGCCGTAGAAGATCCTTATCCCATCAGCAGGACCAGTATCTGCTCCTTTGTGCAAGGAGGAACAGGATGAGCACTGCCAGAGCCCTACCAAATGACCTACAGAAGGCCACTGGTGTGAATGTCTCTGACCAAACAATCAGAAACGGACTTCATGAAGGTGGCCTGAGGGCCCGACGCCCTCTAGTGGGCCCTTTACTTATTGCCTGGCACCATAGAGCTCGATTGGCATTTGCCATTGGACACCATAATTGGCAGGTCCACCACTGGCGTCCTGTGCTTTTCACAGATGAGAGCAGGTTCACCCTGAGCACGTGACAAATGTGAAAGGGTCTGGAGAAGCCACGGAGAACGTTATGCTACCTGTAACATCGTTCAGCATGACCGTTTTGGTGGTGGGTCAGTGATGGTCTGGGCAGGCATATCCAATGGAGGGACACACAGACCTCCACAGGCTAGACAATGGCACACTGACTGCCATTAGGTATTGGGATGAATTCTGTGGACCCATTGTCAGACCCTACGCTAGTGCAGTGGGTCCAGGGTTCATCCTGGTACACAACGATGCCCGGTCACATGTGGCGAGAGTATGCAGGCAGTTCCTCGAGGATGAAGGAATTAGTACCATTGAATGGCACCCACGCTCGCCTGACCTAAATCCAAAAGAACACCTCTGGGATATCATGTTTTGGTCCATCTGATGACGTCAGGTTGCACCTCAGGCTGTCTCTGAGCTCAGTGATGCCTTTTTCCAGATCTGGAAGGAAATATCCCAGGACACCATCTGTCGTCTCATTAGGAGCAGGCCCTGATGTTGTCAGGCATGCATACGAGCACGTGGGGGCCATACAAGCTACTGAGTACCATTTTGAGTTGCTGCAATTAAATTTCAGCAAAATGGATTAGCCTGCTGCATCATTTTGTCACTTAGATTTTCGGGGTGTCTTTGAATTCAGTCCTCTGTAGGTTGATGATTTTCATTTCCATCAAACGATGAGGCATCCTTACGTTCCTAACACATTACCCAGTCCATATCAGTATAGATATCCAGCATGATATTTTTCCCCATTGAGATCTGATGTGTTTTCAAAGTGTTCCTTTAATTTTTTGAGCGGTGTATATAGTATGATTCCTATGCTTTCATGCTCTTGTATCTGGTGTATTTTTGTGATGTTTTAATATGTTCTATGAGTGTGACAATTTCTTGTGAAACCGGGTATAGTGCTTAAACCTACCATGTTCCAGATTTAAGTTTTGTAATATGTCTGTGCAGGTTAATTCTGTTCCTGTTTCTCTGTAGTCCTTCCCACATACTGTACTGTAGGCTGCATGTACATTCCAACAGACAGATTATGACAGGTCATGAAAGATATTTGATCTGGTAAGATTCTCATGTGCTAGTAAACATAAAATCTTTTGTTCCTTTTTTTTTTTTTTTAAAGAATACAGGTAGGGGTATCTGGCAGGATTATATTTATAACTTTCTGTCAGAATGTTGTAAAGAAGGTGTCTTTGTTGTGGAGTTTCTTTTTTTGAATTTAGTCTACTGGGAGCAAATATTTTTTGATATAGTCTTTGCCCATCTGAATGAACCTTATCAGAAAATTCACTCTAAAATACATTTTACCATAAAAAATGAGCCAAAGAAATATCTATAAACTTTACCATCCTTCCTATTAAAACCAAAAAAATTAAGAGCAACCTAAAATGCTATTCTTTAACCCCTCCTTCCCTATCAAAGGTACACAGATATGCAGCCTCACTGAAGTGGGCCTTTATCTGTGAGGCCTCATATCTATGTACCTGTCTTTGTGCTGGGAGTGCGCCGCAAAGTACGCTGCCAGCACAGACACTGGGCTCTCACTGGGAGCTCTGGGTGCCGTACTAACGTTCGGGGGCTCAGGGGACTCCCAGTTCGGGGTCAACTGATCACTGTGATAGCCTCTGATTGGCTATCACAGCGATCAATCACTGTGCAGCCCATACATGTATTTACTTTCTCTTCTAAATGGAGAGAAAGATTCATTGTACCTTCCTCTCCTTACAGTAGATGATGATGTAAATAAACAAAAGTGTGTTAAAAAAAAAAAAAAAAAAAGCTAGATCAAGGTTTTATTTAGGTCAGTGCCAGGGTTAATGTTGAGGTCAAGGTAAGAGCCAAAGATCAAGATCAGGGTCAAAGTTTGGAATTGGTATATTTTGGGTGTAATTTATTTTTTTTTTAAACATTTTTTAAACTAGTATCAATTAGTGTCAGTGTGTTTTAGGTAGGATAAAAAAGCAAAATACGCACCATTGTTTCTGCGCCTTACTACAACTAACATACACATATGTGGTATCACTGCAATCATCCGGAGCAGAAGAATTTATTTTGGGTTGTTCTTTGGTGGTAAATTATAGTATTGGCAAGAAATATACAGCTAAATCTAAAAAATTATTAAGTTACTATTTTGGGATAGTTTTCTTTGATAATAACAAAAAAAATCAGGAGATATCTACCATTTACCACCAAAAGAAAGCCCAATTTGTCCTTAAAAAAAATAAAATAAAATAAAAGATATAATCCAAGTGAATACACAGTAGTTGTGATGATATATCCAGTTTTACTAACGTATGTCAAAGTTGCAAGATTGTATTTAGATATTAACATTTGTTTTACCCTCCCTCACTAATGCAGGCCATACATAGGCCGAATTTCCGAACGACTTTTTTTTTTAAATCGTAACTAAGAATTTTTTTAAAATTTTGTACCATTAATGGGCTGCGGCAATGGCCAATTGTGGTGCAGCCATCAAATTTGAGTGTGAGAATCTAAAAAGAAATGCACATGTTACCAAGAAAGGAAATATTCCTGGCCAAGAAATTACTTTACTGTAGCAACATGAGGTGAAATTGAAGGCTTGGTTGGTCAAATTTCAAAATTAATGGTGGCACCATCGGATTACAAAACGCACAAAATTTTCAAAAGAAAAATTGCTCAGAATTCAACCAACATATGCCCTGCATTAACCAATGCATGGCCTGCATTTAGGGTTTAAACTACTCTAGATGATCATCATGAAATAGATGATTCTCTAAACACCTGTGCAGATATTTCACTAATAAAGAAATTGTGAAATAAAGAAGTCAGAGCTTTAATAATCAGGTATGCAGTTATCCACCTTCATTCTTCCCAGTGATCACAGTATGAACTGGACCTCCACCCTACTTCACTGGCACTCTAGGGGTTGCAGTGTAGTTTCTTTCATCTATAATAAAAACTTTAAATAAAAACAGATTGATTTTACAGAAGTAAGATCCCATTCTAGACAAAATTAAAATTTTGCCATTAGATATAATACACACTGCGGTAAAATAAAGAGGACAGTAAAATCACACTAACATTCTCTTGTAAGACCCATAGCTAAAAGCAACTATACCAAAGCTACCGGTACATGCAGATGGGAACATTTTTTGTACCAGTAGACTAAAAACAAAAAAGAATTAGAAACTCCACAACAAAGAGACCTCTTTGACGACATTGTGACAAGAAGTTATAACTAGAAAAGCTACAATTTCTGGTAAAATTGTGTGAAGTGTTCTTGCCTCCACCAGTAGTCTACAACTGGAGTGGTCGCAGTTTAGAAATTGCCCTTTAAATTTGAGGTGGCTAGAGTGCAGTTTCAATGAATGTCAATGGGCAGCATGACTTGCAAACAAATGGTCATATTGTGAAAACTATCAGGACTATGGCTTAGCCGTGGAGATTTTTAGTGGCAGCAGGGATAGCTGAACGTTTTGATATAAGATTTGTGTAGGTGGGCTTGAAAATGAGGGAGTAATGGCAGTTTAGAAATCATGTCCTGATTTTTCAGCTCACACTCTAGTTTTTGTCAGCTCCCACTCTAGTTTTGAACATTCCACCATTCATTCCTATGGGACCAATTTCACCACAAAAACGCTGATATTTCATGAACCATTCAGCGAAACGTTCCACAAAGTAATAGCACACCAATCAGGAACAATCCGCACGTTTCGGTATATTACTGTCTATGTAGTGTAAAAACTGTGGGAGGAGTTAGGGTGGTAAATTTGGCTATAATAATAAGAATATATATGTGAGATAACAGTAAGTGGTCTTCCCATGCAAGAACACTTAAATATAACCAATGCAGACACCTTACCTATAAGATGATAAACAATTGAACAAATGATTTTATGTCTACTAGCACTTAACAGAAAGAATGTTTCATAACCAGCAAAATGGATTATATAATCTATCTATTGAAATGCCCATGCAGCCTACAGTTTGTGGGAAGAGCTAAAAAAAACCCACAGAATCAGTTAACACAGATGTGATGTTACAAAAATGAAATAGAAAACATGGAATAGCTAAGCACTATACCCTATTTCACAGGAAATCTAATACTTCATTGATTCACATCCATAGAACATACAGTTGTGCTCAAAAGTTTGCATGGCAGAAATTGTGAAATTTTGGCATTGATATTGAAAATATGACTTATCTAGGCTAGGACATTTGACAGTTCTTTTCTGATCACCATGGCTCAGTATTTAACCTAGTCAGTGCTTCCACGTAAGAGCTAACAAACTCATTGACTATTTATACACTGGAACTAATTGCAATTTAAAAAGCCACAGATGGTGGAAATGTCCGGTGGTTCATAGGTTTTGGATCCGAATATTTAACTGCATTTATTCAGAAACAGGAATTCATAGATCTCCGGAAGTAGCCTTATTTTATCTGTTGCCCACTGATATTCCCAAGAAATCAGTTAAATTAATCCTTTTTGTTGGCAGCACGAATTACTATAGCTAGATGTTGGAGACAGTCATCAATTCTGCTAGACTCGGTCAAACAGAAACTTAATTGGATTATGATAATGATAAACTTACGAGTATCGTTAATAATAATACTTCTAAATTTGAGATCACATGGGAACCATGGATTAGGTATATCTCTATTATCTAATGGACTTATGGCTGGCCCTCTTCTCTTCTTCTCTTCTCTCTTTTCTTTTCTTTCCTTCCTCCTTCTTTCTTTCTTCTCTTTTGTTTTTTTTTTCCGTTATATTCTTTATTCTCTTCTTTGACTCTTCTGTTCAATTTTTTTTTTTCTATTTTGTCAGATGGCTATCTGAAACTGGCCATGTTTACTGACCAATGGAATAAGTGCTACCCTACTGGAGCTGTGTCCTCTTGTTTACAACATCATTGGTTAATGTATTCTTATGTGCCTATATATTCTATGAATCTGTTTATTCGCCACAACTCACCATGTAGGTGGGCTATGTTTCCTATTTTTCTGTATAAAACTTTCTACAGTTTTTCAATAAAAATAGTGAAATATAAAAAGCCACAGATGTGGGACATTAACCTGTAATTGGCATTTTAACCCGTGTGTGTCACCTTGTGTGTCTGTACCAAGGCCAAACATTCCAGGGTATGTAAACTTTTGATCATGGCCATTTGGGTGATTTCTATTATCATTATAATTTAAAAAGGAGCCAAACAACTATTTGATAATAAATGGCTTCATATGATCAACATCCTTAAATAAAAGAGCATTTTTTTTTGCACGATCAGTCATATTTTCAATATCAATGCCAACATTTCCCAATTTCTGCCAGGGTATGCAAACTTTTGAGCACAACTGTATTTAAGTTTCAGAACAACAAAACAGATACAAAAGTTTAAAAGCATGGGATTCCAACTGGATATTTATACATCTCCATCTACAGTAGATGGTCTGAACAAAGTCACATAAATTATTCAAGGATGATTTAGCTTCTGATAAAGGGCTGGTTCACACCTGAATCACACAGGAATGTGCTGAGTACTCTTGTGAGATTCATTGCAATGTGATTCTCTGCCCATTTAGTTTGGATTGCACCAAAAGTAATACATGCACTGCTTTTAAAAACGCACTGCAACTGGATCTCATAGTACTGTGGCACCATATGATCTGGTGCAGATAAAGCACTGCATTTGCGATCTGTGTTCGGGGTGTCAATAGGAATCTATTGACATTTGCAGTACATCATGACCTCTTTGTCTCCCGACATCATGACCTCTTTGTCTCCAGCTCACTTAACCTACAAGCGATCACCGAAACTTGGGTCCAAGCAACAGACACCGCCTCCCCCGCAGCACTCTCCTATGGAGGTCTCATCTGGACCCACTCACCCAGACCCAGTGGTCGGAAAGGTGGTGGGGTTGGTTTGCTCCTGTCAGCACTGAGCACCTTCCAAGTCCTCCCTAACCCTCCCTCTCTATCCTTCTCCTCCTTCGAGACCCACTGCATCCAGCTATTCTCTCCAATCTCTCTGAGGATTCCAGTGATCTACCGGCCTCCTGGACCCTTGTCCCGCTTTCTTGATGACTTCGCCACCTGGCTACCCTTCTTTCTCTCCTCTAAACTACCCACTATCATTCTTGGAGACTTCAACATCCCTATCAACATCAATAACCCGGCTACATCCCAACTCTTCCACATAACCTCTTCCTTTGCAGTAGCTCAGTGCATACAGTCCTCCACTCACTCTGACGGGAACACTCTTGACCTTGTCTTCTCTCACCTTTGTACTCCCTGCAACCTCACAAACACCCCCTTTCCTCTCTCCGATCACAACCTCATCCCCTTCTCCGTCTCCTTGTCCTCAAACACCTATCCCTCCAAACGGCAAACAATTACCAACAGAAACCTCCGGAACTGGAACCCTGCTCCCTTCAACTCTGAAACTGACCAACTCTACGACAGCATCCATCCCCTGTCCTGCCCTGACCTAGCCACTACTATCTACAACAACTCGCTTTAAGCCGCTCTAGACTTGCTCGCACCCCCAACACGAAGCATTAGGCCCCGACCGCTACAACCCTGGCAGACCGACCACACCAGAAACCTCAAAAGACTTAGTCATGCGCTGGAGCGACTATGGCGTAAAACCAAATCCCAACAAGCGTTCACCCGCTATAAATCTGCCTTATTAAAGTACACTTCCTCCCTTCACGCTGCCAAACAGGCCTACTTTATTACCCTCATCAATACCTTCTCTTCCAGTCCTCACCAGCTCTTCTCCACTTTTAACTCTCTACTTTCTTCGCCTCCACCTCCGCCCAGTACCTCACTTACCGCCCACAAGATTGCCAACCACTTCAAAAACAAGACTGACGCAATTCGTAGGGACTTTGCTACTGCTCAGACACCCATCCCACTTAGCACTCCTCACACAATAACCCCCTCAACACTATGCTCCCTTGACCTCACTACCACCGAAGAGGTCACTAAGATTTTCTCTGAAGCCCGCCTCACCACCTGCCCCCTGGACCCTGTACCCTCACAACTCCTGCGGTCCCCCTCCTCTTCCATCCTAAGCGCCCTCACTCACATCTTCAATCTTTCCCTCTCCACCGGTACCTTCCCCTCTCCTCTAAAGCACGTGCACATCACTCCCATACTTAAGAAACCCTCCCTGGACCCCTCCGACCTGAACAACCTAAGACCCATCTCGCTACTGCCATTTACCTCTAAACTCCTAGAACGTTTAGTATACAATCGCCTGAGCTCCCATCTCACCGACAACAACCTTCTCGACCCTTTACAGTCCAGCTTCTGCCCCTTACACTCCACCGAAACTGCCCTACTCAAACTCACCAATGACCTACTAACCGCCAAAACCAATGGCCACTATACTATACTCCTGCTACTTGACCTCTCTCTGCGGCTTTTAACACGGTTGACCACCCCCTCCTCCTCAAAAAACTGCACTATCTTGGCCTCAGAGACTCCGCTCTCTCCTGGTTCTCCTCCTATCTATCACAAAGCTCCTTCAGTGTTACTTATAAAGCTGCCACCACCCCTTCACTCCCTCTCTTTGTCGGGGTCCCTCAAGGCTCTGTCCTCGGACCCCTCCTCTTCTCCATCTATACCTCTTCCCTTGGCCAATTGATAAACTCTCATGGCTTCAACTATCATCTCTATGCCGACGACACACAAATCTATCTCTCTACCCCTCACCTCACCCCCTCAGTCTCCAATCGCATCACCAGCCTACTAAGTGACATATCGGACTGGATGTCACTCCACTTCCTCAAACTCAACCTTTCCAAAACTGAGCTTCTAGTATTCCCCCCAGCCCGTGCCCCCCCTGACTTCTCCATCAAGATCAACAACACTACCATCAGTCCCACCCCTCTCGCCAGGGTACTAGGTGTAATCCTACACTCCAATTTGTCCTTTCAGCTCCAGGTCCAATCACTGACAAACTCATGTAGACTTCACCTCTGCAACATCTCCAAGATACGACCGTTCCTAACCTCGGAAACCACTAAGCAACTCATCCATTCCCTTATTATATCTCGCCTTGACTACTGTAACTCCCTCCTCACTGGCCTACCTCATTGCAGGCTATCCCCACTCCAGTCCATCATGAATGCTGCTACCAGACTCATTCACCTTACTAACCGCTCTGTATCTGCCACCCCTCTCTGCCAATCCCTCCACTGGCTTCCAATTGCCCAGCGGATAAAATTCAAAACACTAATACTGACGTATAAAGCCGTTCATAACTCTGCCCCTAACTACATCACCAACCTTGTCTTTAAATACCACCCAAATCATACTCTCCGCTCCTCGCAAGACTTCCTACTCTCTAGCTCCCTTGTCTCCTCCTCCCATGCTCGTCTCCAGGATTTCTCATGGGCTTCACCCATCCTCTGGAACTCCCTACCCCAAGCTATCAGACTATCGCCTACTCTGCTCACTTTTAGGTGCACTCTGAAAACTCATCTCTTCAGGGAAGCCTACCCCGACCCCGGATAACTACTGGAATCCCCCACTCCCCCAACCACACCATCCCCCACAGCTAATTACCTCTTGTACCACTATCCCCTCCCTTCTAGATTGTAAGCTCCAAGGAGCAGGGCCCTCTAATCCCTCTTGTATTGAACTGTATTGTTACTGTACTGTCTCCCTCGCTCCACGCAAGACCTCCTACTCTCTAGCTCCCTTGTCTCCTCCTCCCATGCTCGTCTCCAGGATATCTCATGGGCTTCACCCATCCTATGGAACTCCCTACCCCAAGCTATCAGGCTATCACCTACTTTGCTCACTTTTAGGTGCACTCTGAAAACTCATCTCTTCAGGGAAGCCTACCCTGACCCCGGATAACTACTGGAATCCCCCACTCCCCCAACCATACCATCCCCCACAGCTAATTACCTCTTGTACCACTATCCCCTCTCTTCTAGATTGTAAGCTCCAAGGAGCAGGGCCCTCTAATCCCTCTTGTATTGAACTGTATTGTTACTGTACTGTCTCCCTCGCTCCACGCAAGACCTCCTACTCTCTAGCTCCCTTGTCTCCTCCTCCCATGCTCGTCTCCAGGATTTCTCACGGGCTTCACCCATCCTATGGAACTCCCTACCCCAAGCTATCAGGCTATCACCTACTCTGCTCACTTTTAGGTGCACTCTGAAAACTCATCTCTTCAGGGAAGCCTACCCCGACCCTGGCTAAGTACTGGAATCCCCCACTCCCCCAACCACTCCATCCCCCACAGCTAATTACCTCTTGTACCACTATCCCCTCCCTTCTAGATTGTAAGCTCCAAGGAGCAGGGCCCTCTAATTCCTCTTGTATTGAACTGTATTGTTACTGTACTGTCTCCCTCCATAATGTAAAGCGCTGAGCAAACTGTCGGCGCTATATAAGTCCTGTATAATAATAATAATAATCACACACCCAGTTTATTTAGAATGTGGTGTGGGAAACATGCACAGAACGCAGGTTTCCCGCACCACTTTCCAGTGTGAACAAACTGTAAACCCATTCTATTGAGGTCATATACGTGTTTGCTTTCAAGCCTACAGATCATACACATTATAGTATTCTGGTATCCAAAGCCATCTCTTTGTTTTTTTCTCTCTCTTTCTCTCTGTGTACACCCCTCACATTTTTGTAAATATTTTATTCTATCTTTTCATGTGACAACACTGAAGAAATGACACTTTGCTACAATGTAAAGTAGTGAGTGTACAGGTTGTATAACAGTGTAAATTTGCTGTCCCTTCAAAATAACTCAACACACAGACATTACTGTCTAAACCACTGGCAACAAAAGTGAGCACAAATTTACACTGTTATACAAGCTGTACACTTACTACTTTACATTGTAGCAAAGTGTCATTTCTTCAGTGTTGTCACATGAAAAGATAGAATAAGATATTTACAAAAATGTGAGGGGTGTACTCACTTCTGGGAGATACTGTATATACAGTGGGGATCGAAAGTTTGGGCACCCCAGCTAAAAATTTGTATTAATGTGCATAAATAAGCCAAGGAAAGATGGAAAAATCTCCAAAAGGCATCAAATTACAGATTAGACATTCTTATAATATGTCAACAAAAGTTAGATTTTATTTCCATCATTTACACTTTCAAAATAACAGAAAACAAAAAAATAGCGTCTGCAAAAGTTTGGGCACCCTGCAGAATTTATAGCATGCACTGCCCCCTTTGCAAAGCTGAGACCTGCCAGTGTCATGAATTGTTCTCAATCATCGTCTGGGAAGACCAGGTGATGTCAATCTCAAAGGTTTTAAATGCCCAGACTCATCTGACCTTGCCCCAACAATCAGCACCATGGGTTCTTCTAAGCAGTTGTCTAGAAAACTGAAACTGAAAATAGTTGACGCTCACAAAGCTGGAGAAGGTTATAAGAAGATAGCAAAGCGTTTTCAGATGTCAATATCCTCTGTTCGGAATGTAATTAAGAAATGGCAGTCATCAGGAACAGTGGAAGTTAAAGCAAGATCTGGAAGACCAAGAAAAATATCAGACAGAACAGCTCGCAGGATTGTGAGAAAAACAATTCAAAACCCACGTTTGACTGCACGATCCCTCCAGAAAGATCTGGCAGACACTGGAGTTGTGGTACACTATTCCACTATAAAGAGATACTTGTACAAATATGGTTTTCATGGAAGAGTCATCAGAAGAAAACCTCTTCTACGTCCTCACCACAAAAATCATCGTTTGAACTTTGCAAATGAACATATAGACAAGCCTGATGCATTTTGGAAACAAGTTCTGTGGACCGATGAGGTTAAAATTGAACTTTTTGGCTGGAATGAGCAACGGTACGTTTGGAGAAGAAGGGGCACAGAATTTAATGAAAAGAACCTCTGTCCAACTGTTAAGCATGGGGTTGGATCAATCATGCTTTGGGGTTGTGTTGCAGCCAGTGGCACAGGGAACATCTCACGAGTAGAAGGAAAAATGGATTCAATAAAAGTTCAGCAAATTTTGGATGGTAACTTGATGCCATCTGTGAAAAAGCTGAAGTTAAAGAGAGGATGGCTTCTACAAATGGATAATGATCCTAAACACACCTCGAAATCCACGGGGGATTACATCAAGAGGCGTAAACTGAAGGTTTTGCCATGGCCTTCACAATCTCCTGACCTCAACATAATTGAAAATCTATGGATAGACCTTAAAAGAGCAGTGCGTGACAGACAGCCCAGAAATCTCAAAGAACTGGAAGACTTTTGTAAGGAAGAATGGGCAAAGATACCTCAAACAAGAATTGAAAGACTCTTGGCTGGCTACAAAAAGCGTATACAAGCTGTGATACTTGCCAAAGTGGGTAGTACAAGATATTAACTCTGCAGGGTGCCCAAACTTTTGCAGACACCATTTTTTTGTTTTCTGTTATTTTGAAAGTGTAAATGATGGAAATAAAATCTAACTTTTGTTGACATATTATAAGAATGTCTAATCTGTAATTTGATGCCTTTTGGAGATTTTTCCATCTTTCCTTGGCTTCTTTATGCACATTAATACAAATTTTTAGCTGGGGTGCCCAAACTTTCGATCCCCACTGTATATATATATATATATATATATATATATATATATATATAATGTGTGAGTATATAAATATATATAGATAGAGACAGATATATACAGTATATATATTATATATATATATATATATATATATATATATAAAATATATATGAATCAAAATGTATTTGTACCTACTGTACTGTACATTATAGTGGATTATTGTTAAATCATAGGTGTTTTTCCTTAATGTCTGTTATCACTATTCAGTAATTTTTATATTATTTTTATATTATTTATTGTATTTCTATTATTATATTGTATATGACTGATCCAGTTCATTGTATTGTATATTTATGTCCACTTGCCTTTTTTATTCAGTATTTTTAATGCTATTTATTAACTATTATTATACTATTGTAAGAAATCTCTCTACTGATATTAGGTAGTGAAGTTAATGATTAGTCACATTATTCTCAACTTTCCACTCTGCCTTCCCCATGTGTACAGCTTTATCCCCCTTCCTCTTTCACATGTGAACTAGTTGGAATGCAAAATGTTGAAGTTTGACATCTAATGAAACGTGCACCATTTGTTTAAATATAGTGTGTGCATGGCACGCTGTCCCAGAACACTACCGGCCACAACATGTGCCAACATCTGTCAGCTTAAAGGTAATCTGCTCATACAACTTTTCACCAACTTATATCAGCCAGAGCCTCTTCATGTGATTCATGTTTAAGTAATTTATACCTCTCCATTACTTCATGGCAAGTAATCTTTAGTTTTTCCTACTCATACCCCTTGTATGGTAAAATAAATTTGATAAATATATAAATTTGCATATAATTTCTAAATTAAAAAAAACATTAAATTTAACAACCCAACAGTATCTATCAATTCATCCCAAAATATACATTTCCACATCCTGAAATTTTGATCATGAGTTTTACCCATGCAATCACTATACTTTAGATAACAATTTTCAAAATGAATTTTTGTAATATACGCATATTCCATATATCATATACTGAATTGTAATGTTCATATGATGTAAACCATGTGCTAAACATGTAGATGAGATAAAAATAAAAAAAAAATGTGACTTAGCATATAATAATCATCCTGGGTCTATTTATTCACAAAATCTTTTTTATTTTCACAAGAGTATTTATAGACTTAGGTTTAAATACCAGATCATTTTATCTTTTTATCTTAAATTCCAGAAAGTGATTACCATTAATATTGTTATTTGTATGCTATTGTTTCTTCATAATATACTTTATTTTACCTCTTTTCACTTTTATTTTCTACTTGATGTTCTATACATCTATGCTAAGAAAGTGGTCAGTTCAGTGGCATGAAATGATTTTCTGTTGTTTTTATTGCTGCATGATAAATAAAGAACTACTTTGTGAATAAATAATGTTTAAGCATTTCCTTTCAATACAGATGCCAACTTTGTCTTTGGTAAAAAGGCTCCCACTTTATTTTGCAGTGGGATCCAACTACCTCCCAGTTCATAGTTTCTGGTACAAGCTACACTTATGCAAACCTCAATTGGCATATTGTTCCCTTTTCTCTTCTTCCTCCCACCAACTTTCTGGAGAACTTCCACATCTTATTTCATAGGAACAGGTGTACCTATATGATGATTTTGCCCACTTCTTACTCTCTTGATCATTTACAATCACTTTTGGTCTCAATGACAAAAGTCATCAGGACCAACACACAGTGAATCTCCCCAGAGGGGACACAGATTTCAATAAAAACCTGATGGGAGGTTCCAGGGGCGGACTGACATCTCATGGGGCCCCCGGGCAATAGGGGATCATGGGGCCCCTGTGTCCTTGCCCAAACTCAAAAAAGCCTATGAAGAAGGTACCAGGGGCATCTCATGGGGCCCCCTACAGACCCCAAGCCCTCGGGCAGTGCCCGAGTTTCTAAATGGTCAGTCCGCCCCTTGGAGGTTCTAACCTTCTCCCACTTTATCCAAAATGCTTTTCAAACACTTTCATTTATGGCAAAGTGGACAATATTGGGAAATATCTGTATCTTTTTGGGGTTTGAATAACTAAGGTTAAGTTACATAGCAACTGAGTTAACAGAACTATAAATTGGAATTGGGTTCATGGCTTCTTTGGGCTCAGCTTGGACAATGATTTTAGACTACTTGTCTTTCACCCACACTATACTGAATCACAGAAGCATCATCATGATAGGTTAATAAACTAGATGATGTGTTCATGCTCACAAGTGTGTTATATAGAGAAAGGTATATCTGAATGTTTGCAGTGCAGTAACCCTGCGTTACACACAACAGTTTGAGCACACCATAAAGTGGCAAGGCATAATGTACTATGGATATAGAAAGTTAACAGGATTAACTTGCATACATTGCAAAATATTGAATATAAGTCTGCAGTAATACACATACAGCAATTGTTGTTTTCAATCAATCCAAAATTTGCAATTATGTAGTTAGTAATGGCAGTGACGGTAGTTTAGAGCAGTTAACATGGAGTTCCACTATTTCCTTAAAACCCTTTCAAGTGGTAAAATTAGAAACCCCCTCTCCAAATTTTTCCCAAAGTTTCACCAACACTGGAAGCTGCAATTACAGCTTTCACCTACAGCACCACATAGTTACATAGTTAGTCTGGCTGAAAAAAAAGACAAAAATCCATCCAGTTCAACCATAGAAAAAAAAATTATAATCCTATACCCACAGTTGATCCAGAGGAAGGCAAAAAAAACCCCCCAGCAAAGCATGATCCAATTTGCTGCTGCTGGGAAAAAAATTCCTTTCTGATCCTCCGAGAGGCAATCGGATGTTCCCTGGATCAACACATGTTGTGACACTGGATGATATAAGAGTTTTTGCATGTGAATAGATTGCTTTATTTTCTGGTTTTATTTATCTCAAAATTTTATAGCATGAAAGTTGTAAAGGAATAATAGAAATAACTTTTAAATAATACCATCCATGGCATCACAGAGATTTCCTACTCACATGGAAGGATGTCTTTATAGCGATTTTTCTTGAAGTTCTCCGTGCTTTCTGCAGCCTTGGTGGAATAGTTGTTATCTGATTTGTGCTTTGCGGATTGTCTTTTCAGATTCTGGTGTAAAGTAAAAAATATTGTGAGTTATGTACTGATTTTATAAGTAATAAGCATAGTTTGAGATTAACATAAAACTAATTATGAGTCAGGAGTTTGTTTTAAAAGGAAGAGTTGATGAAATATCTACCGTAAATATATCCAGTTATTGCTTTACATTTTAGAAATGACTTAGCGGTTAGCTGTAGTTTTTCAGACATTCTCACTGTTTTGGCAGTACTGCTCATGCAGAAGCAGAACAAGGTAAATGCACAAATGAGAACTAGAGATTTTGTTTTCCTGGTGCAGACTAGGGTTAAAAGAATGTGTCTGGCTGGTTGTAGAACCCATAATAAAGTCTGAAAACTGCAAACCTAAATCCAAACCCCACTGAAGTCTATTCGGGTGGGGGGATCTTGAAAATCAATTATGGCTTCAAGACTAATAGGCAAGGAATTGCCAAACAAAGGGCAAGGGAAGCTAGATCCCTGGTGAGGGGATTATTTCAACGCCCCATTTTTTTTAAAATACCATTCATCAGGGAGAGGGTTCTCCTATTTATGTGAGGACATCATGGAAAAAAAACTTATCCTGTCAAATACACACTTCAGATATGCCTTTAATCTGTATGAGGGGTTACAGAACAGTACGATTCTCATGGACAGCATCAGAGACAACGTATTCTGGCATCACATTTTTTGCTTGTCTTGTCCTTTTTTTTAACTTTTACATTTTGCTTGCTTAAATACAGCAACACCTCAATCTGGTAAATTTCAAATTGGAAAAAAAGGTTTTTTTTAAAGGTATTTATGGCTGCTCCCCCCCCAGATGTATGGTGTGAGGAGGAGATACATTTATGGTGGAGTTGCTGTAGGGCTGACAATGATTCATATGCCCAAATATAGGAACAATTATCTTCGAGTAATTGTGTAGTTAGTTATGGGGTTATAAATTAGCCCTTGCAATGGTGATCTGCCCCAACAATAGCCTCTTCTTTTCTTCCCCTCTGTCTGCCAGTGTTTTTTCTCCCTTGCTGTTTTATACTCTGATTATGTGGAGCCTGGATCCTTATTGTCCCTCTGCTGTGGAATATCCCCATGCAATTACTTATATTTAGATGAGTCTACAACTTCCTGATGAAGCAGTACAGCTAACCTGTGAAACGCGTTGAGAAACAAAAATACCCTCCACCTGGGTTTGAATTGGTGGCCATAATAAGGATAAATCAAGGAGTTCTTGACTGTGCATATATAAAGGATTTTGAACTACCCAACTCTGAGGTAATTTAGTAAAGAAAGTAAAAAACAATAACAAGTGCAGTACAATAAATATAAAAAATAAGAAAAGGACAAATAAAGAAAGTCCAAAACAAATGAATCAATCAAAATAAAACTGTAATCCAGTAATGGAAAATGGTGGCATATGAAACATGCTGATGTGAACGTGAAGGACCAAGGGCTAACTCACCAATATGACCTCTGAAAAAACAGGTAAGTCATAATGCGCATTCATTCTAGGGAGTCATGAATAGAATCATGAATAGATGGAGCCTCTGCTGTTTCCTCAGGTACTGTTATATATTACTCTGCATGGGTATTAATATGCATCGTGAGCCATCAGCTTCATATAGCAGACATGTGTACACAGCACAAGGAAGGGTCAGTATAGCAAAGAGATATGATGGATACATGGAGGAGGGACATGTAACCTTTCAGGTTAGCAGCACTGACAGGCCAATGTTTGGCCAGGACAGGGAAGTACCTGCTGATTTCCACTCTGTCAGCTTTATCCGCTGGCAATAATCACATGCTAGAAATCCGACATGCTGGTTGTACCCAAATCGATCTATGGATTGACCTGGGTACAATCAGCCTGCCCATACATGGATCGAATCTCAACTGGTCCCTTCTGAATCAGCCGAGATTCGAACCATCTATTGCAGGCTTAAGGTTTGGCTCTCATTGATTTCAGTGGGGTTCAGACTTGATAGCCAACCTTTTGCTAAGGTTTAATTATGAAGACATAAAGTGTATTGTGCAAGCTCTCGCAAGTGGTCAAAGCTGGAACCCAATAGTCTATGGGGTCCACTTCTAACTCTGAAAAGTGAACCAAATGTGCCTTTTTTTGCTTGCAAATGCAAAACCTGCTTGTCCTCTACCATCTGCACATGCAGAACTTCTGCCTCTTCCTTTAGACCTACAGGACATTATGAATATAGGGGATTGCCTCATTTTATTAGTATTTAAAACAATGGGGGGGGGGTTGAGGATTTGGCACTTTGGTGCACTGAACAATATGGCAATTTGGTGCACTAAACTGTACTGTAGAGGTATGCTGTTATGTACTGCAAACAAAGGGCAGCCTGCCTATGCCAGAAGGTAAAACCGCTAACTCTGAAAAACATTGACCCTTATAAAATTATATTAAAATACAATGTACCTCCCTCAAAAAAAAAAAAAATACTGGATCCCAACCTTCAAACAATATACCAACTCTAAAACATGAAACCCCAAGCCTTAATCTATTTGAAAGAATAAAAGAAATATGAAAATGTGAAAAAAAAACTAAATTGCCAAAAAACTGCAAGGATAGACTCAGCACCTAAAAAGCAGATCAAATTGTTGTGGACAAAAAAAAAAGATAGCCCTAGAAAGGACTGTTGGGTCTATGCACTGCGAATGCAGAAGAGGGTACACAACAATATGTAACCCATACCTCAAAGAACAGTAATGTATCACAATACAACAAAGTGGACACATGGACACACACTATTAGCACACCACACTCCAGTTTACTGTATTGTGGCAGTTCTATACAGAACTTGGTATAGCACTTTTTAGCAGAAGAGTAATGTATAACACCTACCGCTCTCTGCAAATGCTGTGTGATCTCTCCCTATCTGCTCCAAGTTGTAAAAACGTTTATGACAAATTTATATTATCATTTTTAATTTTTTGACTACATAAAACAGATTCCAAATAGTACAGAGACAAATGTCTTCATTTTAGTTAAACTTTTCCAAGAGACAATTTGCTCTGCAAACAAGTTGGGGATGTGGTAATTATGTTAACATTCCTTGTAGTCTCTGAACAATGGAGTTTCTGCTATGCACACACCTGAAACTCAGGAGAGAATCTTATATTACTTTGAGAAACTTTTATTACTTTGAGACATCAGTACAGCTATATTGATGAACCAACAAATGATATTTGACCAGATGGAGGAGAAAAGGAAATCATTGTCTAGGGAGAAGTCCACTGCATTGTGTTACTTGTGGACCAAGCAATTAACAGCCTGTGTGTCCAGCGCTTGCCATTGTCTCGATGCTGGGAAAATAAGAGAACAGACCTCCACTTAAAGATATGAGCTGCTTGTAAATGTGTATTATTTCCCTAGCTCAAATCATTTAGATAAAATAAGTCAGATCATAATCTCCATACTGCAAGACATATGGTTAGGCTCTTATGACACAGTCGAAATATATATACAGTTGTGTTCAAAATAATAGCAGTCAGACATCACTAACCTGATCAATCACTGTTTTTGGTAGAAATGATAATATAATTTACTAGCAGGTGTAGTAGAGTAATAGAAATCCAACAGACCCAACAGTCATGACATGCATGCTGCTGATTCTGTGTAATTGAATCACTAATTGAAAGGGGCATGTTCAAAATAATAGTGTGGAGTTCTATTAGTGAGGTCATTCATTCTTTGAAAAACAGGTGGCAATTATTGCCCTTATTTAAAGAAGGAAGGCAGCAAATGTTGTACATGCTGGTTACAGTGCATTTCTCTCTGAAATTCTGATGAAAATGGGTCGTTCCAGACATTGTTCAGAAGAACAGCGTACCTTGATTAAAAAGTTGATTGGAGAGGGGAAAACATATAAAGAAGTGCAGAAAATGATAGGCTGCTCAGCTAAAATGGTCGCAAATGCTTTAAAATGGCAACCAAAACCTGAAAGACGTGGAAGAAAGCGAAAAACTACCATTCGAATGGATAGAAGAATAGCCAAAATGGCAAGGACTCAGCCAACAATCAGCTCCAGGAAGATCTGTGAGTACTGTTACAATTAGAAGACGCCTATGTGAAGCCAAGCTACCTGCAAGAAGCCCCCGCAAAGTCCCACTGTTGAAAAAAAGACATGTGCTGAAGAGGTTACAATTTGCCAAAGAGCACATTGACTGGCCTAAAGAGAAATGGCGCAACATTTTGTGGACGGATGAAAGTAAGATTGTTCTTTTTGGGTCTAGTGGCCAGAGACAGTTTGTCAGACGACCCCCAAACACTGAATTCAAGCCACAGTACACTGTGAAGACAGTGAAGCATGGTTGCGCAAGCATCATGATATGGGGATGTTTCTCATACTACGGTGTTGGGCCTATTTATCGCATACCAGGGATCATGGATCAGTTTGAATACATCAGAATACTTGAAGAGGTCATGCTGCCTTATGTTGAAGAGGAAATGCCCTTGAAATGGGTGTTCCAACAAGACAACGACCCCAAACACACCAGTAAACATGCAACATCTTGGTTCCAGACCAACAAGATTGACTTTATGGAGTGGCCAGCCCAATCCCCAGATCTTAATCCAATAGAAAACTTGTGGGGTGACATCAAAAATGCAGTTTCTGAGGCAAAATCAAGAAATACAGAAGAACTGTGGAATGTAGTCCAATCATCCTGGGCTGGAATACCTGCAACACAGATGTACAGCGGTTCTCAGAAACAGTGCTTATACAACTAAATATTAATTAAGTGATTCAAAGGAAAGCAAAATCTTCAAACATTTTTCAGTTTATATAGTGAATGTTTGAGTTTGTAAAGAAGAATACAAACACTGCTATTTTTTTGAACAGTCTAATATTCACTTTTCTTCAATTTTTTAGAGGAACAACACAAATTTGATATATTTTTCTTCATGTTTTGATTTGGAATAGAATGTGTAGTGTTCCCAATGCATTTGTGTGTATGGAAATAAAAGCTATTAGAAGGATTTTGAGCTTTATTCACTTTTTCCAACACACTGCTATTATTTTGAACACAACTGTATATACATATCTGTGCTTGCTTACAAGCTAGCATGTTATAAACTCTTTTACTGGATAAAATACACGCAGTTATCATGGAACTTTTTTTTTAAGTATATGATTTTAAAAGGTAACACAATGTTACAATGTATACATGGGGTTACAATGGTACTTGGGATATTATACAAGGTATAATATCACAAGGCCATAAAAAGTTTTTCTTAATTCTACTATGATTTATTCATTTGTAATCACTGTCTTAGAAATGTGTGCTTTATAATGTAGTCATACCCAAATAATAGTTTATTGTGTGGGAATTTTATGTATCTTAATAATATTTGATTATGAAATTATATCATCTCTGTAGTTAGAAGTTTCCATTTAAATACTGCTACACCAAAAGAGTAATGATCGTAAATTCGAAATCACCAGACTCTCCAAGGCATTCTGTATATTTTAGATAGAGTCACATAAACCAACTTGTTATAGTAAAATATTAATTTGTCCTAACAGATTATTTTATGAAATTCTCCCTGAAAAACTGAAATAGACATTTCTAGTCATATGGCACCATCTGGTCGTCAAGTGAGCTAATATGTAGGCAAACACAGGGTTGATGATTATACTGCCCTACCAATCATAGAGATGGTTACACTTTCTGGGCTAGGATTTTGTATTAGCCTAAATTAATAGGCCAATTACAATAATTCTTGCTGTAACTTAGTCTTTCTCCCATGATAGCATAACCACTAGAATCAGGTCTTTTTTTTTTTGTTAAATTCACTTTTGTTGTTATTTTTCTTTTCTTGGGCCATATTGTGAGTATAGAGAAAAAAATTCAATAATTAATTTCCCCTCATAGACAACATAACCAATTATAACTATCTAGCAGACAATAAGCTATGTTTTACAGAATTTGGCATCTTACACCTCTCCCATAGATACTACTACATGACTGTTCAGGGTTTAATTAGACAGTGTACCAGAACTCCTGGCCTGTGTACTTATTCCAGGCCCATCACTCAGAAATTATTGACACAAGTAATTTAGCATGACAGCCAGACAACTTGCTTTTTAAGCAAGTAGCGGTTGCAGCCAGCTTATTTCTTTTAGCTTAGATTTCCTTTGACATCCATAGTATGCCAAAAGCCTGTATCATTAGAATGCAAGTAGTCCCTTGGAATGTAGCAGCAGCTACCAATAGTATTCTGGTACATGGCAGCAGCATCAGTGGGCTGTGAGTAGGGTCACAAATCCTGTTGCTAAATTTTGTTTTTGTGGTCAAAAGCCTTATGGCTTAAAATTTTCCTTGTTTTGTGCTCACTAAGAGTAAGCCACACTTGTTATACAATGATTACATAAACAAGCATATTGCTTGTAAAACCAGAGACACTTTTATCTGTTTATCACCCTGAATGCTACTGTTTGACCAAGTGTGAGCTCTTACCCTCATACCCATGTTTGAAGCTGCAGTCACCAGGGTGATAAATGTGCCACTTTTAGGGTATAGCTGTGAAGCCACTGCATGCTGCTTTCTGTTCACTTCTGGCCAGCAGTCCATTCTGCATCTTATCCACGTGAGTGTGTATATATATATATATATATATATATATACAGTGAGGAACAGAAGTATTGTTCGCCCACTTAGAAATCATGGAGGGGTCTGAAATTCACATTGTAGGTGCATTCCCACTCTGAGAGACAATTTGAAAAATCACAGGAAATCACATTGTATGATTTTTGAAGAATTTATTTGTCTTGCACTGCTGAACATAAGTATTTGAACACCTGAGAAAATCAGTGTTAATATTTGGTACAGAAGCCTTTTTTTGCAATTACAGAGGTCAAACGTTTTCTGTAGTTCTTGACCAGGTTTGCACACACTGCAACAGGGATTTTGGCCCACTCCTCCACACAGATCTCCTCTAGATCTGTCAGGTTTCAGGGCTGTCGCTGAGCAACACAGAGTTTCAGCTCCCTCCAAAGATGTTCTATTGGATTTAGGTCTGGAGACTGGCTAGGCCACTCCAGAACCTTGATATGCTTCTTACGGAGCCACTCCTTGGTTATCCTGGCTGTGTGCTTCGGGTTGTTGTCATGTTGGAATACCCAACCACGACCTATCTTCAATGCTCTGACTGAGGGAAGGAGGTTGTTGCTCAAAATCTCACAATAAATGGCCCCATTCATCCTCTCCTTAATACAGTGCAGTCGTCCTGTCCCCTTCGCAGAAAAGCACCCCCCCCAGCATGATGTTACCACCCCCATGCTTCACAGTAGGGATGGTGTTCTTGGGATGCAACTCATCCTTCTTTTTCCTCCAAACACGACGAGTGAAGTTTAGATAAAAAAGTTCTACTTTGGTTTCATCTGACCACATGAATTTTTCCCATGCCTCATCTGGATCATCCAGATGGTCATTGGCAAACTTCAGATGGGCCTGGACATGTGATGACTTGAGCAGGGGAACCTTCCGTGCAATGCATGATTTGAAACCATGACGGCGTAGTGTTCTACCGACAGTGACCTTTGAAACTGTGATCCCAGCTCTCTTCATGTCATTGACCAGCTCCTCCCTTGTAGTTCTGGGCTGATTCCTCACCTTTTTATCATCAGTGATACCCCACGAGGTGAGATCTTGCATGGAGCCCCAGTCTGAGGGAGACTGACAGTCGTCTTTAGCCTCTTCCATTTTCTAACAATTGCTCCAACAGTTGATCTATTTTCACCAAGCTGCTTGGCAATTGTCCCATAGCCCTTTCCAACCTTGTGGAGGTCCACAATTTTGTCTCTGGTGTCTTTTGACAGCTCTTTGGTCTTGCCCATGGTAGTAGTTGGCGTCTGACGGACTGTGGGGTGGACAGGTGTCTTTAAAGAGCTCAGACAGGTGCTACTAAGATAGATTAATGAGTGGAGTAGAGGTGGACTTTTTAAAGGCCTTTGAGAGCCAGAAATCTTGCTGTTGCTTAGGTGGTCAAATACTTATGTTCAGCAGTGCAAGACAAATAAATTCTTTAAAAATCATACAATGTGATTTCCTGAATTTTTTTTTAAATTCTGTCTCTCAGAATGGAAATGCACCTACAATGTGAATTTCAGACGCCTCTACGATTTCTAAGTGGGAGAACTTGCAAAATCGCAGGGTGTTCAAATACTTCTGTTCCTCACTGTATATATATATATATATATATATATATATATATATATATATATATATATATACATACATACATACACACACTGTTCAAAAAAATTAAAGGAACTCTTTGAAAACACATAAAATCTCAAAGGGGGAAAAATATCATGCTGGATATCTATAGTGATATGGACTGGGTAATGTGTTAGGAACATAAAGATGCCTCATCATTTGATGGAAATGAAAATGATCAACCTACAGAGGACTGAATTCAAAGACATCCCGAAAATTAAAGTGAAAAAATTATACAGCAGGCTAGTCCATTTTGCTGAAACTTCATTGCAGCAACTCAACTCAAAATGGTACTCAGTAGTTTGTATGGCCCCCATGTGCTTGTATGCATGCCTGACAACATTGGGGCATGCTCCTAATGAGATGAAGGATATTTCCTCCCAGATCTGGGCTAGTGCATCACTGAGCTCCTGGAAAGTCTGAGGTGTAACCTGGTGGCGTCGGATGGACCGAAACATGATATCCCAGAGGTGTTCTATTGGATTTAGGTCAGGTGAGCATGGGGGCCATTCAATGGTATAATTGCTTCTATCCTCCAGGAACTGCCTGCATATTCTTGCCACATGAGGCAGGGCATTGTTGTGCACCAGGAGTAACCCAGGAGCCACTGCACCAGCGTAGGGTCTGACAATGGGTCCAAGGATTTCATCCCAATACCATTAGGCAGTCAGGGTGCCATTGTCTAGCCTGTAGAGGTCTGTGCGTCCCTCCATGGATATGCCTCCCCAGGCCATCACTGACCTATCACCAAAACGGTCATGCTGAACGATGTTACAGGCAGCATAATGTTATCCACTAATTCTCCATACCATTTCACATCTGTCACATGTGCTCAGGGTGAACCTGCTCTCATCTGTGAAAAGCACAGGGTGCCAGTGGCGGACCTGTCAATTCTGGTGTTCAAAGGCAAATGCCAATTGAGCTCTATGATGCTAAGCAGTGAGCACAGAGCCCACTAGAGGGTGTGGGGTCCTCAGGCCACCCTCATGAAGTCTGTTTCTGATTGTTTGGTCGGATACATTCACACCAGTGGCCTGCTGGAGGTCATTTTGTAGGGCTCTGGCAGTGCTCATCCTGTTCCTCCTTGCACAAAGGAGCAGATACTGGTCCTGCTGATGGGTTAAGGACCTTCTACTGCCCTGTCCAGTTCTCCTAGAGTAACTGCCTGTCTCCTGGAATCTCCTTCATGCTCTTGAGAATGTGCTGGGAGACACAGCAAACCTGGCAATGGCACATATTGATGTGCCATCCTGGAGTAGTTGTACTGCCTGTGCAACCTCTGTAGGGTCCAGGTATCGCACATGCTACCAGTAGTGACACTGGACCTAGCCAAATGCAAAACTAGTGAAAAATAGTCAAAAAAGATGAGTAGGGAAACAAATATCAGTGGCCTCCACCTATAAAACCATTCCTGTTTTGGGGGTCATCTCATTGTTGCCCATCTAGTGTACCTATTGTTAATTTCATTAACACCAAAGCATCTGAAACTGATTAACAACCCCCTCTGCTACTTGACTGAACAGATCAATATCCCAGGAGTTTACCTGACTTGATGGTATACTCTGAATAAAAAGTGTTTTTTGAACAGTGTATATACACAGTGTATATGGGGATATACAGTGTATATATATATATATATATATATATATATATATATAGTGATATATTAGGCTGCAAGTAAACGTGCTGTCCCTAAAGTTGATATATTTAAAGCAGACAAAATAGTTTGTTGTGTATGGGCCGCGTAACTGCAGATTGGTCAGGGTGCCTATGCTGACCCATGTCCACAGCCAAAAGTGTCTATAATGAGCACATAAGCATCAGAACTGGACCACGGGGCAATGGAACAAGATGGCCTGGATAGCCTGGTGCATATGCATTGCTTACCTGGGGGAAGAGACGGCACTAGGATGCAATATAAAAAGGAAGCCAGCCAGAGGAGGCAATGTGATGTTTTGGGCAAGGTTCTGCTGGGAAACCTTGGCTCCTGCCATTCATGTGGATGTTACTTGAAACATAACACCTACTTAAACATTGTTGCTGACCAAGTACACTCCTTCATGGAAAGAGTATGCCCTGATGGCAATGTCCCCTTTTGGTAGGATATTGAGCCCTGCCACACACTTCAAGAAAGATTTGAACAACACAACAACAAGTTTGAGGTGTTAACTTGGCCTCCAAATGCTCCAGATTTCAATCTAATAGAGCATCTGTGGGATGTGCTGGAAAAACAAGTCCGATCCATAGAGGCCCACCTCCAACTTGCAGGACTGCTACTGAGGGCTTGGTATCAAATACCACAGCATACCTTCAGAACTTTAGTGGCATCCATGCCAAAATGGCTCAGGACTGTTTTGGCCTCAAAAGGGGGGCCTACTCAACATTAGGTGTTTATAAAGTTATGGCTGATCTGTGTATATATACGCACGCACGCACGCACGCACGCATGTCTAGATGCAGTTATGGTAAAAGAAAAACTGAGAAACTGTGATGATAGAAATGTGGGCACTTGCATTGCTGTTTTGATTTTTAAAGAGGCTGACATCAGATGTCGCTGGCTGAATGTTTTTGCTTGGTTAGTTTTGTTCACTACGTTGCAAAGATAGGATAAGGATCTTAGTTCTAGGTGCTGCATCTATAAAACAAGTTAGCAACAGCAGTTCCTAATAATACTATTCTTGTAATGCTGATAACTTGTGTAATTTTATCTTACAGTTTTTGGTACACAAAACAAATGCATTTCCCATGTAATTAACCTCCTCGGCGGGCGGTATGATTATTTCCGATTTTTTGTGCTGAAAACGGTACCATTTTTTTGCATGGAAATATGTAGTTTTTTATTGTAGGCTGTAATTTTTAGGAATAACTCACTGAAATCTGTCCAAACAAGCGTCTAGTAAACATTCCGGATATGATAAAACTTGAAACACGAAATCATAAATTATAATTTAATAAATACTCATAAAAAATAATAATATAATAATAATAAATTTAATTCAATAATATAATCAAACCAAAAACACTGAAATTTGAAATACAGAGGCAAATTCGCACATCGCTGAGCAAAGTCGCAAAATCGTTTTCAGTGTCTGATGACGAATTTCCCCACGAATCATTATCACTCAATTCTGCAAGTGGTTCTGATTTACTATCGCTGTTCT
Organism: Staurois parvus; assembly: GCF_062004578.1. Lineage (NCBI taxonomy): Eukaryota > Metazoa > Chordata > Amphibia > Anura > Ranidae > Staurois > Staurois parvus. The sequence goes on from NW_028318054.1 coordinate 5,740,079, forward strand.
AAAACCACTTTTGACGTAAAGGAACGCTTTTTAGACGCCATGGACTTTTCTAAGTTTCCAGGCAGAAAGAACAATCAAAATGTAGGCAGGGCACAGGACAAAGCAGTAGGGACAAAATATATGTGAAATGCATTGAAACAGCAATGACAGCAAAAATGACATTTTTTAAAAATTTCAAATTTCCCGCCGGCGCCTGTACGGCCCGACGTCACAGGGACCGGAACACGGAAGCCGGATGCCGGCATCGGCCGGAGGAGATGTCCGGGAACGCTGCAGGGGACACATCGCGGGAGCGAAGGACAAGGTAAGTGCTGCAGGGACCCCCTGAGCAACGCCGCACGGTAAGCCCGAGTGTAGCTCGGGGTTACCGCTTTTGGTACTGAAATTTTACCCCGAGCTACACTCGGGAAAACCGCTAAGGAGGTTAATAGTAAATATGGATATTTTAACTCTAAAGCAAATATGTTGTATCTAGGGGCAGACTGACCATTTGGAAACTCAGGCACTGCCCGAGGGCCCGGGGTCAGTAGGGGGCCCCATGAGATGCCCTGGTACCTTTTTCATAGGCTTTTTTGAGTTTGGGCAAGGACACAGGAGCCACATGATCCCCTATTGCCAGGGGGCCTCATGAGTTGTCAGCCCACCCCTGGTTGTTTTCAATAAATATACACATTATGAATATGTATTATGCATGCTTGATGCATGTTTTCCTCTATATCCTAATGCATTTCAACATACTGTATATATATATATATATACATATATATATATATATATATATATATATATATATATATATATTGAAATATACTTTTAAATATATTGAATATGGCCAAAATTTTAGTATTTCAATTATATGTCAATATATTTGGGAAGAATATTTTTAAATATATTTTTCTTCCATATGGGAATCCTCAGCATTGTGTTAAAAGGCTGTTTAATCCTTACTTCTCTGTTCCTCCCCTTTTCAAGTGACACCACTTATCTCTAGACTGAAACGTAGGCATTTTGCACATGCTCAGTTTGGTGTGTATTGCTAGAGAGGTTTTTTTTTTTCTTGGTAGAGTGCATGTGATCATCACAGGGCCAACCAGCACTGTCCAGACAGAGGTCAGGGGATTTGTATCCTTCTAGAGCAGAAAGAAAACTCCTCCTACAAGCTTTAGCTAGTGCTGGGCTGAACACTGATAGAATTCACAAGACTGCTTTAACTGCTAATGAGAAAAGGTATTTAGCAGTTTATATTTACTAAAATAATTGCATTTCCATGTTCTGTGTACTGTGGAAGACCAGAAATAGTGGATGCAGGGTCCTGGGTTTAGTAACACTTTAAATAGCAGGGGTGGAAACTCTGGAATGCTCAAGGGCGTTTTCGAAAAGACAGCACTAACAGTAGGTAACAGTAAAAGGCAAATTATACTGACTGCCTGTTGTCCCTTCTGGGTGTCAGTATTTTCTGAAGATCTCCTATTAAAACTTTTGGGTTTCCTGCAAATCATCAACTGCTCATTTTATTGAGCTGTTTACTGTAGTTGGTTTTGTTAAATGTAAGACTTGCTAAACGATTGTAAATGTAAGATTTTTTTTTCTGGTTCATTGTTCCTTTTGAGTGCTAAACCTTTTAGTCTGCATAAGAGGAAGTAGAATTTGTAAGTTATTATTTGTCTCAAAAGCAGTTTTTGTATTTAAGGCAAGAGATATGCTGAGCTATACTGACAAACCCTGACACAAACCCAACTGCATCCTTAACCCCTAGACGCCAAGCGCACACAAATATTCAGCCTCTCAGAGTCTGGGCCTTGGCTCCGAGCAGCCACATATTTGCGTGCCATTAGAAAATACATATGTGCTGAGAGCGTGCGCCCTGCGCACTCCCAGCACATATGTCCATTACTCATGGAAAGGTCCAGATCTCCCCTTGTGATCAGGACCTTTTCCGATCCTGTGACCGCCGTGACAGTGAATCACGGCGGTCACATGACCCTAAAACCCTTCCCGCCTCCCGGCTTCTGAAACTCTTAAAGGGCCGGGAGGCGCTGGCGCAAAGGGGTTAAAGTGGAACTTTATTCTCTCAAGCAACATTGGCTATTTTTGATTATACGCTGCTAATATTAGTAAACAGGTAGGGAAGTATATTATTTTTTTCTTGTTTTAGTGCCCAGTCATACTGGTGCGACTTCTGATGCAAATTGATAGTTTCAAATTGCATGACAAGTAGCACCATATTGTCATCTACAGTTGTAACCAGGACAAGAGCTAACGGTAAAGCCAGCTTCCCCTCGGTGTGGAGAGATTTTTTTCTCACTTCCTCTTGTGTCTCTAGGACAAAAAGTGAAGAGAAATCTCCACAATGTGACACCAACAGAAAACATAAACTGACAAGTATTTTAACTCTTCCATACTCTATTCAAAACAAAATGTGCTAGTCATACACTTTAAGATGGCATTATCTGGCATAAGAAGTGTTTTACAAACCTAACCTCATGTTAATCTGCATGTATATTTAAATGAAAGATTCCGCTTCCTGATGAATATCGGAATAAATCTAAGATAAGATCAACAATATTGTAAATTCTATTCTAAGCAGTCCTCATAAAACATTTCCACTGTCCTACACTCATCTGAAAATGTAGAGCTTATGAACTTATTCATTTAAAATCTGTATATCAAAATCTACAAAAGATTGGGAAATTTAAGAAAGAGTCAGGATGGTTTTGAGCATACCATTTAAAAAGTAATTCTGTGCAATAGTTTAGATCAGTCTGTCAAAAATACTGTACTGAAATAAAGATGTGGTATGGCATCATTAAGGCTCTGCTAATATAGTGGCACATTTATACAGCACTGCAAATATGCAAATATTATGGTGAAGTGGAGGGGGGCTAGAAAAGCCACAGTGTCATGCTTGTTTGAACTCTAAGCAAATAAACTAGCACGCATAAATGTGAACTGCATTATGTGCCAAAGGAAGTATTTTGTACAGCCACTGTTGTGATGTAGGTACTCCTGCAATATAGCATAACCAAATCCCACTGTCTTTGTGACCTCCCTATAAACTACATTGCAGCTGAGAAATTTAGCTTCTCCTGTACAGAGGTCATGCAAGGATACATGATGAATTAATCATAGATTCAAATGTTTAAAATGATCTTTCTACTTGAAAATGTTTCTTGCACACAACAAAGAAAATATTGATTTGATTGGATACCGTTAAGGACCAATCGTCCCTATTGCTGTTGAAGAGCCATTAATGTAACTGATTTCTGAAAGACAACATTCTTTCATCGAAATGACTGTGGTACTGAGCAATTGTAATGATATTTTTTGTTTCTCTTACTTCCAGTCCGAGTGAAGGAAATTATAGAAAAGACTGAGGTACTTTTGAAAGATGTATATTATTATATTTTTTATTATTATTATTACTATTATTATAATACAGAATTTATATAGCACCAATAGTTTGCACAGCGCTTTACAATATAAAAGAGAGACAGTATAGTTGCAATAAAATACAAGAGGGTTAAGAGGGCCTTGCTCATAAGAGCTTACAATCTAATAGTGAGGGGCAAGTGGTACAAAAGGTAACAACTGTGAGGGATGAGCTGATGGAAAAATTAAAAGTTCAGTTGTTAGGTGGAGGTGGGATAGACTTCCCTGAAGAGATGCATTTTCAGGGATCGCCTAAAGGTGACCAGAGTAGAAGATAGCCAGACACATTGGGGTAGAGAGTTCCATAGAATGGGAGAGACTCTGGAGAAGTCATGGAGATGAGTATTGGAGGAGAGCTAGAGATTAAACCATGTAATAAGAGCAGCTAGCGTAGGCGAAAGATACACAACCTCAAATAACATAATACAAAAAGTGCAGCACTAAAATGGAATAATCAAATGTAATGCAATTCCCCCAAAAGATTCAGTGCCCAAATAAATGTCCACAATGATCCACCAGAAAAAAGTGAATGTGTTGCCAACCGTCCAAGGAGAGAAGAAGAGACACACATTTCCAATGAAGCTGAAGAAAAAGAGTGAAAAATCTGAACTTCTAGTGGAAACCAAAGGTGAGTAAGAATCCTTACTGGAGCTGTTGGGCTTTCAACCTAATAAAAAGCCAAAAATGGGCTTTAGGACTCAAGCCCATATAAGTCCAGACCGGGAATGCAGACAAGTCTTGTTTTTTAGAGCTAAAGGATTCCTTCTGGAGTATATTCCACTCAACCCCCTCCCATCAGTATGAAAGAGATCCTTCTGAGCATGTGCCGACTCCTATCCCACCTTCACACCAGCCTTTTCTCAGGCCAGTAGGGATCCAACCTCAAACACACAACATAGGAAGGAAAAGGAGAACAGGAACCCGATCACAGAGGACGGCTGCTTTTGAGAACATACTGCACTAACAGTCTTTGTATTTTGCATTTCCCTAATTGGTGGAGTTTGAAGCTCAATATGGAACCACAGGATTGGAGTTTCATCATCTGCTGCAGATTTATTTGGGCCTGAGTCCTAAAGCCCATTTTGGCTTTTTATTAGGTTGAAAGTCCAACAGCATCAGTAAGGGTTCTTACTCACCTGTGGTTGCCACTAGAAGTTCGAATTATCACACATTTTCTCCAGCCTCATTGAAAAAGTGAGTCTCTTCTCTCCTTGGATGGTTGGCAACACATTCACTATTGTGGATATTTATTTGAGCACAGACTTTTTTTTCTGGTGGATCATTGTAGACATTTATTTGAGGGCAGTTCCATTATATTTGAATTCACTGGACAATCATATACAGTTGCAAGAAAAAGTATGTGAACCCCTTGGGATTACGTGGAGTTTTGCATGAATTGGGCATAAAATGTGCTCTGAACGTCATCTAAGTCACAACAATAGAAGAACACAGTTTGCTGAACATAATATTACACAAACATTAGATGTTGCCATGGTTTAATTGCACATAACATGTAAACATTCACAGTGCAGGGAGGAAAAAGTATGTGAGGCCCTAGCTTAATGACTTCTCCCAGAGCTAATTGGAGCCAGGAGTGAGCCAACCTTGACTCCAATCAGTGTGATGATATTGGATGTGTTGCTGACAGCTGTCCTGCCCTTAAAAAACACACACCTGTTTTGGGTTTACTGGTTTTAAGAAGCACTGTCTGATGTGAACCATGCCTCGCAGAAAAGAGCTCTCAGAAGACCTACGATCAAGAATTGTTGACTTGCATGAAGCTGGAAAGGGTTACAAAAGTATCTCCAAAAGCCTTGATGTTCATGTGTCCACGGTAAGACAGACTGTCTACAAATGGAGAAAGTTTAGCACTGTTGCTACTCTCCCTAGGCGTGGTCGTCCTGTAAAATGACTGCAAGAGCACAGCGCAGAATGCTGCATGAGGTAAAGAAGAATCCCAGAGTGTCAGCTAAAGACCTACAGATATCTCTGGCACATGCTAACATTTTTGTTGACACATCTACAATAAGGAAAACATTAAACAAGAATGGAGTACATGGGAGGACACCACAGAGGAAGCCATTGCTGTCCAAAATTAATATTGCAGCACGTTTGAAGTTTGCAAAAGAGCACCTGGATGTTCCACAGCACTACTGGCAAAATATACTGTGGACAGATGAAACCAAGATTGAGTTGTTTGGGAAGAACACACAACACTATGTGTGGAGAAAAAAAGGCACAGCACACCAACATCAACACCTCATCCCCACTGTAAAACATGGTGGAGGGAGCATCATGGTTTGGGGCTGCTTTGCTGCCTCAGAGCCTGGACGGATTGTTGTCATTGATGGGAAAATGAATTCCAGAGTTTATCAAGACATTTTGCAGGAAAATGTACGACCATCTGTCCGCCAACTGAAGCTCCGCAGAGGATGGGTGATGCAACAGGACAATGACCCAAAGCATACAAGTAATTCAACAAAACAATGGCTGCAACAGCACAGAACACGCCTTCTGGAGTGGCCCAGTCAGAGTCCTGACCTCAACCCGATTGAAATGCTGTTGCATGACCTTAAGAGAGCGATTCACACAAGACATCCCAAGAATATTGCTACACTGAAACAGTTTTGTGAAGAGGAGTGGTCCAAAATTACTCCAGATTGTTGTGCAGGTCTGATCTTCAACTACAGGAAACGTTTGGTTGAGGTTATTGCTGCCAAAGGAGGGTCAACCAGTTATTAAGTCCAAAAATTCACATACTTTTTCCTCCCTGCACTGTGAATGTTTACATGTTATGTGCAATTAAACCATGGCAACATCTAATGTTTGTGTAGTATTATGTTCAGCAGACTGTGTTCTTCTATTGTTGTGACTTAGATGACGTTCAGAGCACATTTTATGCCCAATTCATGCAAAACTCCACATAATCCCAAGGGGTTCACATACTTTTTCTTGCAACTGTACAATACATTATTAATAAATGGTGGCATACCTGGAATTCAGCTTTACAACAATCTGAACAGTATGATTGCACAATATTCACACAGTGTGTACACAAGGGCCATGGGCACTTGGAGCAAAGTACCTTATATAAGGAAAAAACATAAGGCTACCAACACAAATTCATCCACAGCATGTTCATGTGGATGACAACAAGTTAATTATATTGAAGCTTACTAATCCTTTAATGTGATGGCTGCATTGTTTTGTTTTGTTTTTTAATGCTTCCCCCCCCCCCTTTTTTTCCCTCTGGTGATCCAACCCTTAACACACTTCCTGTCTTAGGGTTTCTCTGCTCTAAGGTGATACAATGCAGCCACCCTTGGACATTAGCATTGCGTACCTGTGAGGAGGGTAGTATCAGGTGTTCTTGCAAATTTAGAAGTACTTGACTAACAAATTAAAGTCCATTTTTTAAGTAGTTACAGCAACAGTATTTTTTCCTTTTTAAATGAATAAAAGCTGATCATTGTAAGCGCCCCTGTGAGTGTTAAATGGCGTCTGTCTCAACCCAAACTTCCATTATTGCTGGACAGTTAAGAGAAAAATAACAGTGAGAATAAAGGAAAAATCCAGAAAAAAAAGAAAACTAAAGCAGCCAACATATTTAAGGACTGTTAAGCTTCAATATATTAGATTTATGCTTTTGGGGTAGCTAAAAGAAATACACTGGTGTCTGCTCATCACCCCAACCTGCCAAGTAGACAGTGAAAAGGCAGCAGTAGACATCCCTATGCTTACTCTCCTCCAAAAGACATGTTCAAAATATTTGCATCAAGATATTTGCATTACATCTGATTAGCTTTGACCCCTCCCTCTCCCAGTCTGACTTAAGCTGACCATTGATAGAAAAGTGGGGATCGGCTGAATGGCTGTTCCCATTCTAGAGAAGTCAATCTAATGATCAACTTCTATTGAACAGGTTTGTTGGAATGTGTTCCCGTGATCTGCCATTTGGCTGCAATGCTAATTTGTGTGTTATGACAGAAAAGGAGTTCTGCTGTCAGAATACAATAACACAGTGGGCGAGATTCCTCCATCCACATTGCTGTGGATGGGGGAATCTGTTCACTGACTGATTGAAAAAGACAGATTGACAGTATGTATGGCCAGCGTTAAAATCAGGCTTCATCTGTCATTCTAAAACCCGGAAGGAAGGAATCTGTGGTTATGGCCATAACGTGTTAAACAAGGAACACCTGAATCATCAGCAGCTAGTTAAACTACAAATTAAAGAACTGTCTCATCAAGAAGGGAAGGAACTGATTATTTACTAAAACACTGCCATCTGACAGAATCATATGATATTAGGTGGAAACCTCTTCTGATTCATCAACATAGCAGACAAGTTGGTGTTTCTTTATCTTACAGATCTACCTACACACCAGAAAACCCTTTATGAACTCAGTGGTATTTTCCATTTCTAGATATGAGTTGATAATGGTTTTCCCTTTTTGCACAATACAGTCTATATTTGTAGGAAACCTATCATAAGAAAAACATGTAGGGTAGGTTGCCTGTGAACACAAGGCCATGCTGAACCTCTGCTTCCCACACTTCCTAAAACCCAAAACAAGTATACAGATCAGTCACATCAGAAGATCTTTATTACTTTTAATGTGCCTTGTACATAGAAAAAAGATACTGCATGATTTTCTGCACATTAGGGTGCTTTGGCAGCCCATTCATTTTAAAGGAACTCATATTAACACGTTAAATAATGCATATTAGCATGCCAAAAAAATGTAAATGGGCCTTTGTTGCTTTAAGGACCTTGTTTCTGTGCAAAGTTTGTAATTATATTTAAACATGCAGGCAGATATATTTGCTTATTTTTCCTTCCTACTTTGTAGTCCTATCTAATCGTAGTGCTTTACTCCCTCTTTGCACAATGCATTTCTATGAGGTCAAAATTATTAAACACAGTGCACTCCCAGTGTGGATGATATATTATTTCAAAAGCTGTTAAAGCTGAACTCTGAGTAAACAGACACATATTAGGCAACTGTTGTACTGGAAAAAGGATGTTAATTTCTGTCCATCTAGTCTTGAGATTTACACAGACCACTCACACAGCACAGCCAGGTTGTCTACATCATGCTGTCCTTTCTCCAGCCCTAGCCTACTAATTGGGCAATAAAAGTGCAGCGGTAGTCTGATGAGGTCATCCCTCTGCTCACTATGTTCTCTCCTCCTTTGAGCATGTTTTATGTCAGTATATTTGTATCAAACGTGATTGGTTTCTAGACTTGCTTTTCATTCTCCTAGTCTGAATGCTGCTGTAAAGGGAATTTCAAGTACACTAGTGGAATTTAAAACAAACATTTTTAATGATTTATTAATGAATACCGAGCTGCATTAATGTGTCGTTTTATATTATATGAGAGTTTCACTTTTTAGCTGATCTCAATATATTATCCGCCCCACCACCACCATTTGTCCGCAAACGAATCATTATGTTACTTTAAAAAGAAAATCCAAAGCCAAATGTACCTTACATATACACCTAGATCTGTGGTCACATTATAACTCTGTAGTAGGGAATACATATGTGACGGGAGTGACTTTTGGGGGTGGGGGGACCCCTGTATCATCTCCCCAAATCTCTCTTATGTGTAAGGCACCCTGTGCCTGTTAGGGGTACAGGGTGCATTGTCCTGATATTGTGTAGACATGTATAGGTTGGGTGTGGGGGTTGTTCATTGTTTACTGCCATGTGGTTGTTCCAGTGTTCTATTGTGTCTTGCTTGCCAGCAAACTATTATGGGATGTATGTGTTCCTGTATTGTCTACTGCCAGGTGGTGTATCCCTTTGTTCTATTGTCTGTCTTGGTTTGGTGGGGGGTGTTTCCAGCAGCCCTTCCCCCTGATGGGATGGCCTGCTGATGTGTGTTCCTGTTCCTGGTTGTATTTCCCCACCCTGTGTATATATCTTGTGTTTTGTGTTAAAATAAAGCAGGTCCACTTCCTGTCTTATTTCCTGTTTGGTCAGCGGTGGTGTCTGTGGTCGATGTTCAGACAGGGAAGCGAGAGTCTAACGGAAATACCCTAGCACAGTCAGGGTCCGGTTCCGTTACATTGGTGACAAGCGGTGGGATTGTGCTTCCAAGCTGTGAACACGTCCAAACCACCACTGGGATTCAAGATCAGGAAAGGAGACGTCGGTCACCCCAGTGGAGATATGGATCTGGCATCAGAGTTCCCAGGGCTGCTGCAGACTGTTCTTGCAACATACCCCAGGAATGTGTCTAAGGATCAGTACCTGGAGCTCAGGCAGCGGATTTGGGAGGTGCTTTGGAATGGAGCCCTCCAGGTTGCTGGTATGGACAAGGGCAAGTGCTATCCAACCCCAGGGGAAAGGGCCAGGGACCATAGGAAGTTACGGATGCCATTCCTGAGAGAGCAACCCCAGGAGCAATGGGTGACTGAGTTGGACAGGCTGGTCCAGCAGGAGAGAGAGTTGGACAACCGATATCGGGCTTTGCGATGGTACGCAGAGCAGGAATATTTAGGGGTGGCAACAGAATGCTCTCCTGAGGGATATGACTTTTGTGGGCCTGGATTGCTGTGGGAGAGCCTTACGGATCATTTTGTGTTTGGCAATGAAGGAGAACCTACCCTGGAGGAGTTGCGAGAAGGCAGAGAGGCTATGTTTGGTCTCACAGGGGTCTCAGAGCTTGAACCAGATCTGAAATACCTGATGAAGAAAGAACTGCATCTGGAAAGGGCATACAGGCAACTGCTAAAACATGTTCAGCAGCATGCCCAAGAATCGGCAGTGGAAATTCCAGAGACTGGGGATTTGATAGACTTCTTGGCTGAGGAAAAACAACCTGGTAAGCCTCAAGCAGAAGACCTGGCAACAGGTCCAAACATTAGTGAACTCTGTCCAGCACTGGTAACCTCTTCTGAGTTCCATGGACAGGAGATGGTGAACCCCTATCCCCAGACACCAGTTCCAGAGACTGGGGATTTGATTGACTGTTCTGCTGAGGAAGAACCAGCCGGCACGCCTCTTGCAGAAGAGCTGGCATCAGGGCATGGCGTGGTTGACCTCTGCCCACAAAAATCAGCACTGCAGGAGCTACAGGAAGAGGATGCAATCGGCACCTCACAACAGCAGCTTGAGCTGATGTCTGTGGATGGGACTTCGGTCTCCACTGACACAACCCCAGAAAATGGTCTGGCATTGAGACAAGAGGATGTCAGCCTTACTTTGCGAACACTGGGGGATGTCCATCAAGTCAAAGTGGATGAGACTACAATTGCCACCTGGATACCCCAGGGATGCTGGGCAGTTGGCCCAGATCCCCCACAGCATGATGGAGTCGGCCCAGCCACCCTGGCATCTCTCCAGTGGCTGAGAGGACTTCAGGGAGAAGGACCAGTCCGTACTTCTCCCCAGCGGCGGGTATGTTCTACGAGAGAGGCAGAGGTTTGCTGGGTGAGTAATGCTTTGTGTGGGACAATTTGCTTGGGGTACTGTGTGGGTGCTGGCATTGGGGGACTGGAAGTACAGACTAACTTCGGAGTCCATCCATCTGGGATTTACTCCTACGTTAGTCTCCTGCCGAAAGGGGAAATATATGACGGGAGTGACTTTTGGGGGTGGGGGGACCCCTGTATCATCTCCCCAAATCTCTCATGTGTAAGGCACCCTGTGCCTGTTAGGGGTACAGTGTGAATTGTCCTGATATTGTGTAGACATGTATAGGTTGGGTGTGGGGGTTGTTCATTGTTTACTACCATGTGGTTGTTCCATTGTTCTATTGTGTCTTGCTTGCCAGCAAACTATTATGGGATGTATGTGTTCCTGTTTTGTCTACTGCCATGTGGTGTATCCCTTTGTTCTATTGTGTGTCTTGGTTTGGTGGGGGGTGTTTCCAGCAGCCCTTCCCCCTGATGGAACGGCCTGCTGATGTGTTTCATGTTCCTGGTTGTATTTCCCCGCCCTGTGTATATATCTTGTGTTTTGTGTTAAAATAAAGCAGGTCCACTTCCTGTCTTATTTCCTGTTTGGTCAGCGGTGGTGTCTGTGGTCGGTGTTCGGACAGGGAAGCGAGAGTCTAACGGAAATACCCTAGCGCAGTCGGGGTCCGGTTCCGTTACAACATACAATTCTTGTCATAGGTTTTTTTTGCTGCTTATGTTCTGCTGGGGAGATTTTTCTTCAGTTCATGGGGTCAGATCAAGGATTTACAGAGCACTAATGAATTTGTAACATAAAAGCATAGCAAAAGTTATTTTCAGGCTCTCTCTCTTGTGGGATTCCAACCTCTGGACAAGAGCCATCTCCACAGCAAAGCACAGCAGGAGGTGAAAGGAGATCTCACAAAAATGAAGGGAAATCTCTTTCTAACAACTCTCAGTGGAACAGGCGTCCCCATTGAAAGATTTCCCCTTACCTCTTTTTTTTCAGTGACAACCGTAACATTTTGGATTTCTCATAATTTTCTGTCCTGGTAACAATGATCACCATAACAAACAGGAGAAGGTGAATCTCACCAGAGGGGGCACTCAAAACCTGACAGCATTTCTAACTCATTCCACACTTTCTAAAGCAAAAAAAAAATGTTCTGGCCAGAGACACTTAAAAAAGGCTAGATCTCACTACAATGACCAACAACTGATATGTAATTTTATTCATCTTACCACAGCTAGTGACTAATAGCTCTCAGTAGAATTAGTAGCTTTTTCCCAAATATCTACCACCTACAATGAGAAAATATACATGATACATATACATGCCTCACATTTTAGAAACACTAGTGACATAAACACATAGATTTTCATCCTTGGTGTGGGAATAAGGGATTATGCTTGGCCCATTGCATTACAAGGGCACCTAGATTTCTTCAGAATATGTACTGTAGAAACTTCAGTACCTGTAGCTGTTAAAAGCACAAACTTTGGAACATGAGGGTTGCAAAGTCCAGATATCTTATCAGGGTATATTAGAAACATGTAAGTACTTGATACAAAGTTTAGATAGTCAGGTTGAAAAAAGACAATAGTCTATATAGTTCAACCAACAGAAAAAAATAAACAAATAGAATAACTCCATATACCCAGAGTTGATCCAGAAGAAGGCAAAAAATCCCTATGAAGCATTGTCCACTTTGCTTTGGGGTTGATCTCATCTTTCTCATATTTCTCATCCCCCAGAAAGCAATCAGATATTTCCTGATGGCTCCATATCAGTACAGCTGGGTATGAGCCCCCCCCCCCAATGCTTTCAGGACCTAACTCATAAATTTGAGCCCACCTACAGCCTTGGCGTTCTTAATTTTTCCTTCTACAGTATATACAGGACCTAGGCATGCTCTTCTACCTGGCTGGTCTAAAGGGCAAAGGGCTGGCTATCCGTCCATACGTGTGGCTTTCAGCTAAATGACCCATAATCCAGGGAGCCTTGCTACTGGTTCTCGGGGTGGCTTTTATCTTTTGTCTGGGGTCCGCTGGGTCCATGTGAAGTAGGCAGCAGTGTCAGCAGATTCTCCCTTAGGCACATGTGCCTGTGCAGTGCCAGTTTTTGCAGTCAGACAGCGGAGGTTGGGTGAGCTAAATTTAAAAATGCTTTGTATCCAAATGAATGATGCATTGCTAGGTACTGTTGTGCCTTGCTTCCTGCAGCCGCTGTGCATACCCTGAGCTCCTCCAGAAGTAGTACTCTGCATAGCAGATGCACAGAGTACTACTTTGTCTGTTCACACATGACCTTAAACTGTTGGTGGCTTCTCATGTTTGCTTTACTATTGTGCCATTATGCCAACCCCCTTAAAATACCAGCATTCCCAGGGAAGGTAGAGGAGTCGCCTGTGGATGACTACTGTAGCAAGCTATTGCCTGTTAGGGGTATAGAACATTATTTTTTATTTGTGCTCTTCAGTTTCTCAGCCAAAAAATAAAAAGGTCTTTATGATGTCAACAATTCTCCTAGGTAGTTTGTGTACATTGCAGAATATTATTGTAATTCTTTTCATAATGTCCCGCTCCCTGACAGGGCAAGGTTTGGTTCATTAAAGTGGTAGTAAATACTGAAAAATCCTGTTAAACGCAGATCTTCACAGCATTCCACATTACAACTTAACCAGATATGTTGCAGTGCCATTGGGGTGTTCTTACTTTTTTGCATCTGATATTTTATTTCTTCCAATGCTTCTGAATCTTTAGGGAAACCTCCTGATGCCGGTCCAAACCCTACTTTCACCCTTTACTACATTGCCACAGTAATCTCACGTATGTGCAGTAAGCTATCTTCTTTGCTTCCTGTGTGCTTACAGTGTATAGAAGAGATGATACTCAGGGTTCTCGCAGAACAGCTGCAATGCCAGGCAGTGAGGTTTACGTCACCAAGGAACATTGCTTTACACTTTCATGGTTTCATGACCCACTGACTGACAGTAATTGTGTCGTCAATATGAATTAAAGTGCGCATACATGAATTAAGTAATCAGACAGAGTACAGGGCAAAATCTCTTAAACGCCGCATGTCACAAAGGATTTAAAGCAACCTACATGTAAGTTTTATTTTAATGTTTTAAATGGTGATGACTAAAGTTTACTATCACTTTAACCACCTGGTAAATCTTTGGACTGTGGTTGGAAGCTGCAGTATCAACCTCCCTCTGTCAGTAGTTAACCCTTTAGGGTTTGTTACTAAGCAATCTATTTTCTACTGCATTGAATTATTTTTTGAGTTGCTTTGTTAAGCCACAGGCAAAACCCTGTGAAATAATTATCTATTCAGGCTTTTCAAAAAAGATGTGGATAAACATGACTGGATGAATCTTGCTTTGTTCAAACAACCAGAGATGAGGATGATGACATGTAAAAGGTTTTCACATTCATTAAACAAGTGGCCAAAACACTCAAAAGGAGTGTTTTCACTGACCCTGTGAAAGGGTTATATGTTCTAGCAATGATCAGTCTCCTAGCTTTCCCAGGCAAAACTGCCATCTTTAGACTCTATAAAGAGGAAGATATGGAGGAGCATGACTGTATGTATCCTGCTGTTTTAAGCAGCCAGGGGAAGAGATGATGACACCTAACAGGATGCCACATTCAATAAACACATGGTCAATACACTCAAAAGGAGTGGTTTCCACTCACCCTTTGAAAGGGTTATCTGCAATAGCAATGAGAAGCCCTCTTCAGAGTTTCCAAAGAGGATGATGTGGATGGACATGACTGGATGAACACTTCTTTGTTCAAGCAACCAAGGATAAAGATGACAACAGGTGTTGACACATGAGGCTAATACACTCTAAAGGAGTGTTTACACTCACCCTGTGAAAGGGTTATCTATTCTACCAATGAGCAGTCTCCTAGCCTTCCAGGCAAACAATCCTCTTCAAACTCTTCTAAAAAGAAGATATTGATGAGTATGACCGTATCAGCCCTGCTGGTTCAAGCTGCCAGGGATAAAGAAGTTGACACCTAACAGGTTATCACATTCATTGAACACATGGTCAAAACATTCTATCACATTCATTGAACACATGGTCAAAACATTCTAAAGGAGCTGCTTCCCCTCACCCTGTGAAGGAGTCATATATTCTGCCAATGAGCAGTCTCAGAACCTTCTCAAGCAAATCAAACCTTGTCAGATTCTTCCAAAGAATATGTGGATGAACATGACTGTATCATTCCTGCTTTGTTCACACAGACAGTGATTAAGATGTTGGTGACCAAGATGTTACAATTAATTATGTAGTCAAGACACTCTAAAGGACATCCTGAATTCACCTTCTGCAAGGGCCATCTATTCTGGCAATGTCCAGTCTTCCTTTCAGGGCCATTAAAACTGGTCTCAGAGCCTTCTTAAGCCAATTAACTCTCTTCAGTCTTTTCTGAACAAGAAAATGAGGATGACCTTTGTCCAGATTTTCAATTCCTCCTTTTGTAAGTTTTGTGAAATGCCTTCAAATAGAAGCAAAGCTGGGGAAGTATTTCAAGTGCTTCCAGAGGAAGGCTTGACAGTTCCCTTATGGTGACTGAATCAAGTGCTCTTTCTACAAGATTGGAGCATGTTGTCACAACAGGATGTCAAAAATATGCCCTTTTGAACAGGAAGGTGTCCAGGGTTTGGAATCTTTCCCTTGGTTGTTGTTGGTGGCCCCTCTTTGGACATAGGTAAACCCTTGGTGATGTATGCATGGTCCATCAACACATGCATTTCAGACCCTATTTAGGAGATCTTTCATCCTTCACATCTCAGATTGGGTTGCATAAATCGCCTCACTCCAGCAGAACAGGTAGGCTCAGTTGAACTCTCGCCCCCTTTAAGTCTGGTTTCTGGACCAGTGAAAGTCAGAGGTCCTAGGTAAGAAGATATGGATTACGCTCTGTATGAAAGCGAGCCTAAACTTGTGGTTGGAGAAGCAGAATCTTCTGCAATGTCATTCCCATCTGACGACTTAGTGGCTAGTGGTGTAGTCAGGTACCAGAAAAGTAGTTGGAGAGCCCTAATTCAGGGAAAATGGGCTCTGAATCATGGGCCTTTTTCAAGGGTCCAAGATGGTGTCCGACATCCTGGAGTTGAGAACGGCATTTCAGGCTCTCCTAGCCTTCAGGCTTGACCTGTCCTGGTGAAGTTAGACAGCACAATAACTGGGGCCTACATCCGGAAACAAGGTGGCACTCACAATCTCTCCTTCCTGAAGGAGGTTTCTCTGATTCTAGAGTCAGTACAAGTCGATATTCTACCGTTATCTGCGGCTTATGTGCCCAGTCGGAAGAATCTTCAGGCAAACGATTTGTCCAGGACAATTCTGAACGACAATGAATTATCCACACTGCCACAAGTATTTTGAGAACTAATAGAGCTTGGTAATTTCTTCCAGAGGTAGACCTGTTCACATCCTCAGTAAACACTAAGTTGCTGAAGTTCTATTCCAGGGTCCAGCATCCACATCTGATGCGACATCTGGCATCAGGAAGTTGGAGCACTTGTTTTCATTCCAGGTTTAGCGTGCAGTGGATTCACAGCTTCCAACAAGCTGTATTGCCTCTTGGTTGGTGAAGCTCATCTCCTTGGTCTACAAGTTGAAATGGTTGGCTATGCCAGGGGGATCACATCATTCTCTACTAGAAGAGTCTTGACCTTGTGAACGGCAGCAGGCCAAGTGTTCCCAGACACTATCTGCAAGGCAGCTACATGGGTGTCAATATATACTGTACATTCATAGCTCATTACTGTATAGAAGCAGTCTTAATGACAGTTGAGTTTGGCAGAGGCATCCTGGCGTCTACTTTTAGCCAGAATTAAGTAATGTGTAGCATTGTCTCTCCCCTGTGTGGCTAGTTAGTTCCCAGCCGTGCTGACCTGGAGCCATCAGGAAAATGGAAAAATTGAATGACAGATACTTACCGTAATTTTCCTTTCCTGATGAGCTCCATGTCAGCACAATTCCTTCCAAGCTTGGTAGGACTAGCTACAGAATGCTGAGGCTGCAGGTGGGCTCAAATGTATAAGTTAGGTTCTGGAAGCACGGGGGTGGGCTCATACCAAGCTGTGCTGATAAGGAGCTGTCAGGAAAGGAAAATTACGGTAAGTATCTCTCATTCAATTTTCTGTTTCCTAGGATCAACAATCGCTGGTGTTATTACCTATATATGTTAATATTCAATTATATTTGTGAATCGAGATCTTTTTTAAAACAGTCTATTGAGCTAGTCAGAGCTAGTTCTTGAATGAACATTGCATGCTATTACTAAAGTGTAACTTCACTCAAAAAGCGAAGTCCCACTGGTTTGCTCCCTCCCTAAGCCCTTAATTGAGAGGCGGAGTGAGTACCAATTTTGATCAATACCAGCTCCCACTTCTGCAATCCTTGCCTAGATGCCTAGATGAGGATGATGCCATTTGCTTCCCTCCCCTCCTGCAGCCTCCTGCAACTGAACAATTAGCTAAGTCATTGCACAGATAGCCAAAGAGTCCAAAAGAACACAAAGGGGAACAAGGGGATGCCCAGTGACATGAAGTACCACACCTTCTGAGGTCAAAGACCATGTGGTAATCATATAGCCTGATATGGTGCTTATTCCACAACATACTCTAGTGTTTAGAGGTCATGCCTTGGTAACTTTCCACTGCGCTATGCTCAAGTTGCAAAAAACATTTACTTGCTCTGATTTGAGCTGTTGAATTTCCAGCTAATCTAATATCCTCCAGCACCATGGAAGGTCTGATACAAATTCATATAATTGAGGTACATTCTTCTTTATTACAGATCTGCTATGGAATCAGGAGACAGCATATCACAACACTATTTTTGGCATCTGAAAGAGGAAGATACTACTTTCACGTTGTAACTCAAAGATGTTTGTGAAGAAAAAAGTCAAAAGTTCTGAAGCTTCTCTTGCATTTTGAATGAGAAGATTACAATACATTGACATTAGCAATGGTACACTGAAAATGAAACTTTTACCTCTAACAGGATGTGTCTTGTGGGAACTTTAGACAGTGCATTTTATGGGGGTTGAGTATATATGTAATTTGAAAGTAACTGAGGGGAAATGCTTGTGGGGAGGTAAATATGAGACGTATGTGACAAATACAGCAGCACTTGAGGTTTACTAGACTAAGCCCAACAACAAATATAGCCATTTGCTTAGATATACAATGTTACTAGCTCTGCATGTACTATTTCAGCTCCTGCACCTGTATACCGAGAACAATTTTCAAGTTTCAGCTATGGGCCCATCAGTTCAGCAAGTTTGTCATTAATCAAGAAAACAAAGTAACACATACATACTTTTTGGACAAGCAAGCCTTTCTTTAGGTAATATTGTTTTGCAAATATGTACTTCATATAAGCAAAAAAAGTTGTGACTTTGACCATTGTTTGTTTTAAAATAAAGTACTGTAGATAAAATGAATACATTTTATTAGTCCCATTTATACTAACTATACAATTGTGTTTTTAGCACAAAGTGTTTCAAAGGTAATGCTAAAAAAATAACAAAGAGCACATAAAAAAATGAAAAAGCTATCGTAAATATTCTTGATCATAAAAGAGAAATAAAAGAACATTAGAAAAATATCTAAAGAAGGGGGGGGGGGATGAAGTTAAATTAAGACTTATTAGGGTTGAATAAGAGTTCATAAAGGGTTAAATAGGAGCACATTTTATTTAAATAAAAATGTATTTTTAACTGACATATGGAAAGGTTGCCCCTTTAAATAATTAAAATGTTATAACAATTCTCATTAAAGCTTCTGAACACTGTTTATATTCAGCTGGGAAGTTTATCATTTGTTGAACTTTGTAGAGAATTAAAGTGTATCTCCAACCAAATTTGTTTTCACTGTCTCTAGCTAGAACCTTTTTTAGTTTTAGTTGCTGTGGATGGGTAAGGTTTTGATTGGAAAATTTTTTCTCCACAGGTGAGATGCACGCTGTCCTATTTTATCGTGAATATTGATACCAGGACCAAAAGTTATGAAAAATCCAAACTGCTATAGTTGTCACTGAAATAGGAAGTAATGTGGACATCTGTTCTGGTATCAAAGTAGGAATTTTCTTTCACTTTGGGAGATTTCTTCTCACTTCTTTTGTGCCTTGCTGTTTAAATAGTTCCGTCTCAAATTTTAATTACACAAACAGAGCCTGAAGAGAACTATGCTATATTTTCATTTAGAAATTCAGTAGTGCTCTCTGAATCCCTGATCTGCCTCCAGGACATGAGGCAAAATCTCCCCGACAGGACACCAGCAGGAGAAACTCTGTCATTTTAATTATTTCTACTCCTGAAACATTGTCACCACAGATTTAGTTCAGCTTAAAGCAGAGCTCCACCCGAGGGGAAGCTCCATTTGTCTGCTTCCTTCTCCCTCCGCTGCCACATTTGGCACCTTTTGGGGGGGGGGGGGAGCAGGTACCTGGTTTTGACAGGTACCGCTCCCACTTCTGGCTCAGTTTGCCATGGTGAACTGACCCTAAAGTTCACCCTCCTCCTTCCCCTCCCGCCTTCTGGGACACTTCATAGGTACCAGAAGACTGCGGTCCATTCACAGAGCATAGCGCACTTTGCCCATGCACAGTAGGAAACCGGCTGTGAAGCCACAAGGCTTCACTGCCTGTTTCCCTTAGTCAACATGGCGGCTCCAGCACCTGATAGCTGATTAAAGAATCAGCTCAAGTGAGGACACCTCGTCGCTTCATCCCCGCCCCCTTTGCTGCACAGAGGGAGAGTGGCCACAGCTCCCACTGCCATTTAGCTCCATATATAAGTATCCTTCCAATGCATTGCACCTTCATCTATTGCTCTGAGGGAGTTCGACTCTCGAAACGCGTTAGCACTTTACCCGAGGACGCATGCTGTCCATGATTGGTACCTTTGACTTCTTGTCTCTGATTTTATGACCTTTATGGCTTGTGAGTATGTTTTTACATCTTTTTAATACATTTTTGGTTATTGCGTTAATGCACGAGGAGAGTGTGCCCTGTTTTGTTTTTTTCTGCAAGTAAGGACACCGCTTAATGCCTGGACAGGTAAGTGCCCTAATACTAAAAGTAGATATAGTATTTGTAGCTGCTGACTTTTAATTTCTTTTTTTTCGGGGGGGGGGGGGGTCTGAACTCCTCTTTAAAAGAGAAGTACGGGATGGGTTTTTTTTTTCAAAATTACACTTACCTAGGTGGATGCAGCATTGGTCTGATGCTGCACCTGTCCCCCACTGGCTCTAAGGGCTCGTTCACTTGACTGTTTTAACAACGCTTGCCAAACACCCCTGTAGCATTTGGCAAGCGTTGGTCTGGCGTTTGCGGAGCGTTTTTTAACGCTCGGCAAATGCTCCGCAAACGCCGCATGAGCAGTTTAGCGGAGGTTGTTAGGCATTTGCAGAGCGTTAAAAACACCCCACAAACACCTATAATGAAGTTTAAATGGTGTTACCGCTCCACAAACACCCTGTAAATGCATCGCAACCGCGCCGCAAACGCGGGCCGGGCATTTGCGGAGCGGCACCATGGACAAGAATAGGAGGCTTCAACGCCTTCTGACACAACCAGAGGCGTCCGTTTTGCCGCACCGCGACACGCTGCTACCGCTCCCGTTAGAACAGCACCCTGTGCTGCAATGGGCAGAATTGTCTGAGGCGTTTGGGAAGCGGTAAAAACGCTTCCCAAATGCCTTTCTGCCGCTTGAAAACAAGGCTAGTGTGAACGTAGCCTAAGAGTAAGAACTTAGTGATCACATGACTGCTGATCGCTGAGTTTTCACCACTGCTGTGAGCAGAGAGCGGTGACTGCCTGGAGTGCAGCATTTTGTCCAAAAAAACCCCTGACACTTGTAGAAGTGTGTCAAGGTGTTAATTTCATTGGCCAGATAAAAAAATTTATTTTGGCCATTGAAATAATTAATGCTCAAGTGCTAAACGCTCCTAGTGTTTAGGCGCATTTACACACTTTTTTTCAGCCAAAACGCTGCTGCTCCAAGTTGCCCTGACAGTTGCCCTGACAGTGGGTTTTTTTTTTTTGTCACTAAACTTTCCTGTCACAAAATGCTGCTTAAAGCCTATGTGTGCATGGACACGAAGGATAGCATGCAGGGGAGTTTAGAGGCAGTAAAAAACACCTGATTCCCCTAACAGTAGCTTCATAAACGTCCAGTGTGCATGAGGCCTTTTACTTACAAATGTTAATAAAATTGGCAAAAAAAATTATAGTTTCCCTTCCAGTAGCAAAGAAATTAAGTTGTTTAGCCCTATCCTAAGGATCAGCATAGCCAGGGTGATATTTTTTGTCTGATCTGAAGAAAATATATGAGCAAATAATCATAAAAATTAACAATGTTTAAAATTTCAAGTAATTACATTTTATAATGCATTGGAATTAGTTTGTCATTCTGATCATATGTGTAATATAAGTAACTATTCCTTTGTAGGAATTGGCTCAGCACTGTTATATGGAGTTGTGGAGAGTTCTCTACTGGAGTCCTTCTACTGGAGAAGATCACAACTTATACAGAACTGTCTTAGTTTGCTTATGGCAAAGTGAGCCTGCCACTTTTCCATGCATGGCCACAATAATGTTGAATGGAGTATACTTCTAATTTTGACAAATGCATGCATATTCTATCATTGTTAAATAATTATGGATAAGCAAAATGATTTCAGCAAAACTCTTGTATGTTGTTGTGAAATTGGTTTTAGTTGTAAGTGAATTGTCTCCCAATTAGAAAATCATTCAGCTTATCAAGCTTCTTGGATGAAATATGCTAGAAAAAGAAAGTTGTATTGTTTTTCTTTTTATTTTAGAGGGTTTCTTTCTGAAGGAAGGGGGTAATTAGGATCAATTAACTAATTTAGAGATCTTTGTATTAGAGTTATCAGTATATATTTTATCAGTAGATGCCCATGCCCTCAATATGTTTATATAGTTCCTATAAAATGAATGAGCAGTCTGTAGGGGGAAAATGAGGAATATTATTATTATTATTATACAGTATTTATAAAACGCCAATAGTTCGCTCAGCGCTGTACATTACAAAGGGGGACAGAACATGTGACAGAACAATACCAATACAATGCAAAACATGAGGGGATTGAGGGCCCTGCTCTTTCGAGCTTACAATCTAGGAGAATATAGCCTTGTAATATGAATGCTATAGAGAACCTTGGCATGGTGTGTTGAAAAAGGTTTCTTTTATATTGTGAGTACAGATTGAAGATAAAAGCAATTCTGCTGCTGGGAAAAAAAGAAAAATACATATATGGTGTGCAGTAACTTCACTTTTTTCAGAGCTATGGAGTCCAACAGTTCAAGGTATGTTGAATGCTGTGTCACGGTGAGTAGTGGATGACATAGCATTAAATAAAGCAAGTACGTTGCCATACTTTGTACCAGAAATATCATTATACTGTTATTTTAAATGGGGCAAGTTATAGAATTAAGTGCATATGTAATGATAGAAAAATGAATTAGTTTTAACTAGTCAACAATGAAAAAAGCACATTTTTATGTCTCGCCTATAAATCACATAGAAAATAAAATAACTGTTGCAAGACATTTTTGCCAAAAAAGCCTAGAAAAAAATGATGGACTACTTTGTTATTTTAAAGAAATTCTAAAGGTCCATTTTTTTGGGAATTACAAACATGTTATACTTACCTACTGTGTGTAGTGGTTTTGCACAGAGCAGCCCGGATCTTCCTCTTCTTGGGTCCCCCGCAGGCTCTCCTAGCTCCTCGCTCCTGTCAGGTGCCTCACAGTAAGCAGTTTGCTATGGAGGCACCCGCTGCTCCGTGTGTCCCCTCTCTCTCCTCATTGGATGACTTGCTGTCTCAGCCAATGAGGAGGCAGAGACCCTGGACAGCCGAGGCTATCATTCACATTGCTGGATCGTGATGAGGCTCAGGTAAGTATTGAGAGGGCTGGGGGGACTGCTGCACACAAAAAGAATGCATGAATGTAAAAAACCTTGAGCCTTTACAACCACTTTAAGTAATGACAAAGTTGCCACTGTATAAACAGGCTGTTACGGGAAATGTAAAAATTGTTTTGCTCTATAAGGGAAATAAAGGTATGAGAGCTGAAGTGGTTAATTATTTTTGAGATCATGTGTGAGTCTTCAGTCTATATGTAGCCACTTTGTTCTAAAATAATGAAATTGGTAATCTAAAACAGTTATCAGTTGCTAAGTTAGGTCTGGAAACCAATTATTTTCTTGGTTGTTATTTTGAGAAATTTGAAGCTTTCCATCAGCTGTTCATCACAGCAATCTGCTGCTCATTTTTACAACCAATACATTTATTTGTCCTAAAAAGATCGCTATTGTGTTTGCAAGCTAATGGAGTTTCAAAACTGGTAACAAAACTGAAAAGTGTGTGGCCAGCTTTACTGATCTAGGTTTCATTTAGATGCTGCCTGATTTCTGTTGGGTTTTGTACACCCATCTGTTTGCTTTCCAACCTTACAACAGAGTGGCCATTATGTAGGTGGATCATCACAGTACCACACACATGGAAGTTTATTTATAATAAAATACTCAAGGGTAACACATTTTATTCACATATAGATTAATTCACTAACAGTATTTTGCTAAGATACAAAATAAATATGTTGTACTGCACAATTGCACAATTGTACGCTCATATTTTCCTACTGGGCAGGAAATGGAAAGAAAGTCTTACCAGGGTGTGTAAAATGAGAACAGGTTTGTTCTGCTGCCTTTGTGGTCAGCTGTTTTATGGTTATTTTTAATGACACAAGCGTGCAATCTCTTCAATATGTAAAGGTCAGGTAGTACATACAATGTTTTTTATAACATTAAAGTGAGCATTAAAGGTGAAATGTTATCTATTTGAATAGTAGAAAACCTTAATGTCTAGATGAGTTAATCAATACCATAGTTGGACAAGTTTGTCAAATTCCTAGCAAACAGGATTCACACATTGTATGACTCTGCAAATTGGACAAATTAGTATACACAGATTCTGGAGAATTTAAAATGATTTTTTTAACCAAAAAGTCAATTCACGTGATCAACAAATGAACATATGTTGGACATATCATAGGTCATAGATGGTTTTATACCTTTTAAAAGGGATTTTCTACCATAAATGTATCCCTTGTTTTTATGAAGGCAGTATTAACAATATAAAATATTTATAATGTATCTGCATTTTGAGGATTTGTAGAGTCTATTAGTATGTCTGTTTATCTAAGTATAACATTTTTTTTTTTTTTTACTGTGTTTTTGGGGGACTTAACCTTCTGGTTTGTTTAGTAGAGTCTAAGGGCTAACACACAAGGATAAGGTTAAAGTGTAACTGCGCGAAATCAAAAAGTTGCATACACTATACAGTCCCTCATTAGCATTAGTACAGAAGTTCTTGTTTTCCTGAGTCTTCCCTTTTTATTACTTTCTGGTCCTGCCAGTAGATCTGTGTTTTTCCATTTCCTTTATTCTCTACTGCCACCACTGTATGTCATATGCCATATGTCTAAAAGACCCCTGATGTCTCAATAAAGAATACCTGTCAAAAAGTTTGTGTTTCTCTTAGCCTTAGCGGCCTTACATCTGAAAGCATCCCAATACCTCATAATCATAGGAAAAACGCTTTCTACTTTACCCATGGTCAAATGGGCCCAAGGATGCAGTCACCCTTTTCAGGCAGGCTTTGTGGCACAATGGAATACTATAAACATAAATCAGCCATTCAAGGTTACCCAACCAGGACATCTAGTCTACAGTGGTGGACCAACAGCTTGAATCTCAAGAACTCACTACTGTTGACTACTTCTACCTGGGTGTCCATAACAACAGATACCAGTCTGTCAAGTTGGAGGACTCAGTGTCTCAGGGAGTCATCTTTTCCCAGACAAGGGAACAGTGTTAAAAGTTCTCAAGTTACGGATTACATTCTGCACCCTCCAAGCTTTCATGCCATTGATTTGATGCCATGGGGTCCATCAGAAAAGAAAAATTAGGGGAAGTATAGGATAGTAGCTTCTGGGATGATGAGTTCTACCAAAAGACAAATATGCATATTCTATGGATTCCAACCAGGGGCGGACTGACCATTCGAGCACTTGGGCACTGCCCGAGGGCCCGGGGTCAGTAGGGGGCCCCATGAAATGCCCCTCGTACCTTTTTTATAGGCTTTTTTGAGGGTGGGCAAGGACACAGGGGCCCCATGATCCCCTATTGCCCGGGGGCCCCATGAGTTGTCAGTCCGCCCCTGATTCCAACTAAGGTATTTATGACCCAATGACTGTTAACTTTCTAGTCACTGAAGTGACTAAGTCAGACATTTTTATGGGCCCTGCAATATGTTTCAGGGGTTAGATCCTGCTAGTCCTATTATCAGACTGATAAGGGGTGTCTGGCAGCAGCTAAGATGTTGTGGCTTGTCTGAGCTGAAAAAGGAGCAAGGGGGAGAGAGGATAGGGTCACTGAGGCCATTTCTCTCTTCTGAAAAAATGGCATGGAAGACGTGTGACCTGAATAAAATGGCTGCTACACACACAGCTATTCAGGTGCCCGGTATGCATGACCATTACAAGTTTATTTATCTGTTTTAAAAAAATATTTGCGAGGTTGCTTTAAATGATATCATCTAGAGATTAGGGCTCAGTTCACACTAGCTGACTTCAAAGTCTTGCGATTTCCTGTGCAACTTTGGAGTAGGACTTTTGATGCAACTTTGAGCTGACTTTAAACTCTATGGATCTAATTTGCTGGAAAGGTCACACCAAAGTAGTGCAGACACCTTTTCAAAGTCGCTGCAGCTTTAAGTTGCACCAATATGAGCAGATGCCATTGGAAAGAATGGGCTGTGACTTGTAATGCGACTGTAAAGTCTAAAGCCGCATGACAAGTCGCACAAGTGTGAATGGAGCCTAAAGGTTTGATTTTCTATAAATTAACCAGAGTAATTACAAAAATAGGAAAATAATGCTGCTACTTTGTAAGCAACTGGTCTATAGTGTCAAGTCATGCAGGAACAGCTAAGCCCCAGCTGCTTCTGTAAAACAGAAAAAGTTTTGGCTGTCATTTTGCAGTGTTATGTATAGCTGTAGAGAAGTCGGGCAGGTAGGGAAGCCGGCCATTTCACACACACCCACAGTAGTTAAATTATTTTTTTTTCGGGTGTTTGTGGTAAATCCAAAGCCCACAACAGGCTGATTTTGAACAGGTGACAGACAAGGGTCAATGAGAATAGAAAATTGTAGTCAAATGCCTAAGAGTAAAAATCTGTACCCTTTTGTTAAAGCTATCACATATAAATTATGATTGGTCACTTTGTGTCCCAATAACAGTCATTTGGATCAGATAAATAAGCATTAAATCAACACTACTAACACTAGCCTTCTAATAAATAACCCCTGTTGTGCCTTTATTTTTCACTGCGGCAGTGATAATTAAAAAAAAATAAAAAATCAACACTACTAACATTGACATTAGTCACTGTGCTGGACATAATAGTAATATAGTGGGTGCTTTAAAAACTGAAAATGAATAAGCATTAATTATTTTAAACAATAAAGTAATATGTTTTGTAAGAAAATTCCAGAAAATAAGTGACACTGACTCATAGTAAACTCACAGGCTTCATTGTTAGAATGTAAAAAACAAAGAAGTAAAAAAAAGAAGAAAGAAGAAACAATAGTAAAAAAAGTACCCTTTTAAGAGTCACAGCTGAAGTACTTAGACAACAAATATTAACTTATATGAGATTGCAAACCTGTCCGAACAAAAACAGGATTGCTCAACAATGTATAGGACAATGATGATAGTATGATGGTCTATAGCAGCCAGTAAGATTCAGGATTCCTAGACTGAACAAATACAGAAATGCTGTTTAAGTCTAAATTTACCACACATCTCCAATACATCAACACTACTAGCACTAGCGTCCTAATAAATAACCCCTGTTGTGCCTTTATTTTTCACTGCGGCAGTAATAATTAAAAAAAAAAAAAAATAAAAAATCAACACTACTAACAGTGACATTAGTCAATGTGTTGGACATAATAGTAATATAGTGGGTGCTTTAAAAAACTGAAAATGAGTAAGCATTAATTATTTTAAACAATAAAGTAATATGTTTTGTAAGAAAATTCCGGAAAACAAGTGACACTGAGTCATAGTAAACTCACAGGCTTCAATTGTTAGAATATAAAAAACAAAGAAGTAAAGAAAAGAAGAAACAATAGTAAAAAAGTACCCTTTTAAGAGTCACAGCTGAAGTACTTAGACAACAGATATTAACTTATATGAGATTGCAAGCCTGTCCAAACAAAAACAGGATTGCTCAACAATGTATAGGACAATGATGATAGTATGATGGTTTATAGCAGCCAGTAAGATTCAGGTTTCCTAGACTGAACAAATACAGAAATGCTGTTTGAGTCTAAATTTACCACACATCTCCAATACATTTTTTGAAAAACAGACCCCCTTTCTTAATAAAAAGGAAAGGTTTTATGAGGACCCCATGTCTCCAACAGCCATACATATTTGGGAAAATAAAAAAATATTAGCCATTTCTGCTTATCATAGCTGTCAGTGATGGGAATTAGCATACATCTGCACATCTCTGTCTTTTGAAATGATTTAAGCTGATCTATTGTGCTTTTCCCACTTTAATAGATTTCATTGTTGCCTATAATACCTGCCAATGTTTAAAGTGTTACTAAATCCACAACAGTAAAATCAGTCTGTAGATGCAGTAAAGCATGCTTGTTATACTCACTGTGGAACCTAAGGGGTTAATCCTCTGCATTGTGTAAAACAGCTGTTTGATCCAGACTTATCTGATCCTCTACTTCTTCCAGTGTCCCCTCTTATCTCCTGATAAGATATATCATGTGGAGACACTCTGTACATGCTCAATTGGTGTGTATTGCTAGAGAGTTTTTGTTTTTCTTGGGAGAGTGCATGTGATCAGCACAGCACTGTCCACAAAGAGGTCAGGGGTTCTGCATCTTTCTAGAGCAGAAAGAAAACTCTTCCTACAAGCTTTAACCAGTGCCCATCAGTGCCGCCTATAAGTGCCCATCAGTGCTGCCTCATCAACGCACATCAGTGAAGGAGAAAAAATACCTGTTTGAAAAATTTTATAATAGAAACAAAGAAACTGTTTTTTTTTTTTCAAATTTTTTGCACTTTTTTGATTTATAGCGCAAAAAGTAAAGCGCCCAGTGGCGATTAAATACCACCAAAAGAAAGCTCTATTTGTGAGAAAAAAATTATCAAAATTTCATATGGGTACAATGTTGCATGACCGCGCAATTGTCAATCAAAGTGCGGCAGCGCTGAAAGCTGAAAATTGGCCTGGTAAATAAGGGGGTATAAGTGCCTGGTAGGCAAGTGGTTAAAGTTCCAGACTTTGGGTCCCTTTTGTCCAGGGATTCCTCCAGACAGCTGGATAGAAGAGGGTTTTGGTGGTATGCCAGGAGAGGCTGGATAGCTCTCCAAAGAAGAGAAACCCTTCTGAGCATTTATACATAGTTTCAGAAATAATTGAGTACTGTCCGTGATACTTTTTTTATTTGCACTAACATATAATTTTGAGGACAAGCTTTCGGGGAATGTCCCCTTCTTCAAGGTCTAAGCAGTACTATAATAATAATAATGATATAATAGGGAGCTAATGATACCTATTATAATTCAGGAAGTTGTCCTCAGTTTAACAGTTCCTTGGGCATCCCATGTATCCCTCAACCCCATCCAAGTTCAAATCCCCTAATAAAATCCAAAAAACAAGTTTAAGGACTGTTTACTGTCTCTGGAGTGCAAGGATGGAAGGAAATGTGTGTTGCCTAGCTGTACAAGACTATAAGGGGACCCAAATCTTCAGCAACTTCTAAGGAGGTAGTGCTACATATACATCTAATTTAATCTGATATGATCTTCTGATAATTTAGATTATGTTTTGCCAATGCTAGGAATTTAATGAAAATAACTGGAGAAATACTGTAGTAGACTGTAAATCGGTCAATCTTATATTATATTTACTATTGCTGTTAATGTTGTGAGCCCTATTGCTGTCACTAAACATAATACAAATAAAAATATAATACATAATACAAAAAGTTGTCTTGCTATAATAGGGAGCTAATGATACCTATTATAATTCAGGAAGTGTGATTATCTTTTGGCTCCAAGAAAATAGTAGAGATGCGTGAGTCCGGGGAATTGATTGGCCCACTTTATGTGCACTGACAGCAAACAGCTCTGAGATACATGCAGTCATATACCCAAATGAAAGAAAAATATATTTTAAATATATTTTAAAAATATTCTTCCCAAATATATTGACATATATTTGAAATGCTACAATATTGGCCATATTGAATATATTTCAAAGTATATTTCAATATATATATATACAGTTGTGTCCAAAATTATTCAACCCCCAATGCTGTAAAGGGGTTTAGGGACTATAGTGTACATTTGGAATTGTATTCAGAATCAAATCCTACAAGGACGTTGTAACTACCCAAATGCAACTAAAATGACATCAATTGTTTATGTAATACAGTAGTAAATGGTTCTTATGTGGTTTCTTCATTGCCACAATTATTCAACCCCTTAAAGACTACCACTCTGAAGAACAGAGGTTCATACAGGTGCTTTCCATCAGGTATTGAAAACACCTGTGGATGTCACCGAGCAGCAATCAAGCATAATAAGCACCAATTAGGCAGCTTTAAAATGACTGTGATACTCAGCTCCTTCTAGACATTTACTGGTGTGGTTACAAACATGGTGAAGGCAAGAGAATGGTCCAGGAAGACAAGAGAAGAGGTGATTTCTCTTCACAGGAAGGGCAATGGCTATAAGAAGATTGCAAAGATGTTAAACATACCAAGAGACACCTTAGGAAGCATCATTCGCAAATTCAAGGCAAAGGGCACTGTTGAAACGCTACCTGGTCGTGGCAGAAAGAAGATGCTGACTTCGACTGCTGTGCGCTACCTGAAGCGTAGAGTGGAGAGAAGTCCCCGTGTGACTGCTGAGGAACTGAGAAAAGATTTGTCAGATGTGGGTACAGAAGTTTCAGCCCAGACAATAAGACGCACACTGCGTAATGAAGGCCTCCGTGCCAGAACTCCCAGGCGTACCCCCTTGCTGTCTCCAAAGAATAAGAAGAGTCGACTGCAGTATGCCAAAAGCCATGTGGACAAACCACAAAAGTTGTGGGATAGTGTTCTGTGGACTGATGAAACAAAATTAGAACTGTTTGGGCCCATGGATCAACGCTATGTTTGGAGGAGGAAGAACAAGGCCTATGATGAAAAGAACACCTTGCCTACTGTGAAGCATGGTGGAGGGTCAATCATGCTTTGGGGCTGTTTTGCTTCTGCAGGTACAGGGAAGCTTCAGCGTGTGCAAGGTACCATGAATTCTCTTCAGTACCAGGAGATATTGGATGGAAACGTGATGCAGTCCGTCACACACCTGAGGCTTGGGAGACGTTGGACCTTTCAACAGGACAATGATCCCAAGCATACCTCCAAGTCCACTAGAGCATGGTTGCAGAGGAAAGGCTGGAACATTTTGGAGTGGCCATCGCAGTCACCAGACTTAAATCCGATTGAGAACCTCTGGTGGGACTTAAAGAAAGCAGTTGCAGTGCGCAAGCCTAAGAATGTGACTGAACTGGAGGCCTTTGCCCATGAAGAATGGGCGAAGATACCCGTAGATCGCTGCAAGACACTTGTGTCAAGCTATGCTTCACGTTTAAAAGCTGTTATAACTGTAAAAGGATGCTGTACTAAGTACTAAGATTGAATGTCACTTGGGGGTTGAATAAAACTGATAATGCTGTGAGCACAGAAAAGACATTTGTGGTTATTTCATTATAACTGTTATGTTATATTTGTCTGACCTACAAGTGCCTCTTTAATGTAAATGTAAGCAAGATGACTGAATGATCAAAAGCAATGTCAAACTGGCCAAAACACTCAATTTCAGTGGGGGTTGAATAATTTTGGACACAACTGTATATACAGTTGTGGCCAAAATTATTCAACCCCCACTGAAATTGAGTGTTTTGGCCAGTTTGACATTGCTTTTGATCATTCAGTCATCTTGCTTACATTTACATTAAAGAGGCACTTGTAGGTCAGACAAATATAACATAACAGTTATAATGAAATAACCACAAATGTCTTTTCTGTGCTCACAGCATTATCAGTTTTATTCAACCCCCAAGTGACATTCAATCTTAGTACTTAGTACAGCATCCTTTTACAGTTATAACAGCTTTTAAACGTGAAGCATAGCTTGACACAAGTGTCTTGCAGCGATCTACGGGTATCTTCGCCCATTCTTCATGGGCAAAGGCCTCCAGTTCAGTCACATTCTTAGGCTTGCGCACTGCAACTGCTTTCTTTAAGTCCCACCAGAGGTTCTCAATCGGATTTAAGTCTGGTGACTGCGATGGCCACTCCAAAATGTTCCAGCCTTTCCTCTGCAACCATGCTCTAGTGGACTTGGAGGTATGCTTGGGATCATTGTCCTGTTGAAAGGTCCAACGTCTCCCAAGCCT
Organism: Staurois parvus; assembly: GCF_062004578.1. Lineage (NCBI taxonomy): Eukaryota > Metazoa > Chordata > Amphibia > Anura > Ranidae > Staurois > Staurois parvus. Next base: position 5,771,520 of record NW_028318054.1, read on the forward strand.
CAGGTGTGTGACGGACTGCATCACGTTTCCATCCAATATCTCCTGGTACTGAAGAGAATTCATGGTACCTTGCACACGCTGAAGCTTCCCTGTACCTGCAGAAGCAAAACAGCCCCAAAGCATGATTGACCCTCCACCATGCTTCACAGTAGGCAAGGTGTTCTTTTCATCATAGGCCTTGTTCTTCCTCCTCCAAACATAGCGTTGATCCATGGGCCCAAACAGTTCTAATTTTGTTTCATCAGTCCACAGAACACTATCCCACAACTTTTGTGGTTTGTCCACATGGCTTTTGGCATACTGCAGTCGACTCTTCTTATTCTTTGGAGACAGCAAGGGGGTACGCCTGGGAGTTCTGGCACGGAGGCCTTCATTACGCAGTGTGCGTCTTATTGTCTGGGCTGAAACTTCTGTACCCACATCTGACAAATCTTTTCTCAGTTCCTCAGCAGTCACACGGGGACTTCTCTCCACTCTACGCTTCAGGTAGCGCACAGCAGTCGAAGTCAGCATCTTCTTTCTGCCACGACCAGGTAGCGTTTCAACAGTGCCCTTTGCCTTGAATTTGCGAATGATGCTTCCTAAGGTGTCTCTTGGTATGTTTAACATCTTTGCAATCTTCTTATAGCCATTGCCCTTCCTGTGAAGAGAAATCACCTCTTCTCTTGTCTTCCTGGACCATTCTCTTGCCTTCACCATGTTTGTAACCACACCAGTAAATGTCTAGAAGGAGCTGAGTATCACAGTCATTTTAAAGCTGCCTAATTGGTGCTTATTATGCTTGATTGCTGCTCGGTGACATCCACAGGTGTTTTCAATACCTGATGGAAAGCACCTGTATGAACCTCTGTTCTTCAGAGTGGTAGTCTTTAAGGGGTTGAATAATTGTGGCAATGAAGAAACCACATAAGAACCATTTACTACTGTATTACATAAACAATTGATGTCATTTTAGTTGCATTTGGGTAGTTACAACGTCCTTGTAGGATTTGATTCTGAATACAATTCCAAATGTACACTATAGTCCCTAAACCCCTTTACAGCATTGGGGGTTGAATAATTTTGGCCACAACTGTATATATATATATATATACACATACAGTATATACTGTACTGCATGTTGAAATGCATTTTTATTATAAAATATATGAAAAATATTTTTTAAAATACATCTCAAATATACTGTATGTCTTTAAAAATACAAATTACATTTTTGGAGTGCATTTACAAATATATGTAAAAATATATGTTAAAATTACTTTTTTATATGTTAAAATAAATCTGTTCACACACAGTACAAGCACTGTTAATGCCACTGTCTCCTACCCTGGCTCATCAAGACTAAAGTTAATGTGACTTGACAGTGTGTAGGACAGGGCCTGGGTGATCAAATTAGGCTGAACAGCAGTGCAGCATGGGTCAGCAGAAATGTATCAACCCCAAATCGTCTGGTTTTAAATGAGCCAGGCTTGGCTTCTCTATGAAATTTGCTATTAAACTAGTGAAATATGGTGTGAGTGCTTGCATACTAGCACATTATGACAGACTTACCTGTAAAACTGATCCCTCCAGCAGTGCGCTATCACTGCTGCCAGAGCTTGCCATCTTAGCCTAGTCTTACTTCTAGTTTTGCAGGCCCTGGCAATTTGAATGGCTGAGCCGCAATGACATCACTCCTTTGCATGCGCACAGGAGTCATGATTGCGGCACAGCGCTCTGTATTGAGGGCACATTCAATGTGCCTTCATTCCAGAGTGCAGTGCACATGTGTCGGTGGTGTCCTCAACTGCAGAGCATGTGAATATCTCCTAAACCTTGAATGCATAGGGGATATTCACTATACCTACAGGTAAGCTATATTGTAAGCTTATGTGTAGCTACAAGTGACTAAGCAGAGGGGGAAAAAAAATCTGGACTTTGGCTATAATTTTACCAAAGTAAGTAGAACCAGCTGCTGCTATTACTATGAGAGATTTTCTCTGCCTGGATGCATGTAAAATTTACAATGATTAAAATTAAGATGCCCAAAGACACAGAAGGGTGGTTGACTGCCCATTGTCCCCAGTACAGATACAGTGCTTCATAATATTTAGCTGTTTTCAGAACAGCTTTTCTATTAATCTGTTGAAATGATATTGAAGTAGTAATAAACCCAAAAAACAAACGTTTGTTATATTGCACCATACCTTAGATGAGGTGGCTACATTCTTTTTATTTTTTTTACTTTTCCCCCTATATTTTCACCTGGTGATCTGGCCAGCAAGCCTCTTATGTTTCAGCTTCCTTTAACAGCTCAGGGTGTCCCTCATGAATGTCAGTTAGAGTGTTGAGACAACAAGGCATCCTTTAACTTCCAATCACCATTTCCAGAGGTGTTTGGACTGCAGCTGTAAAGGAAGCCTTCTCAATACTTTGTCCTCTAACCAGGTACATGATAATGCCCCTGTGTTTGCCCATAGGATTTTTAGCGATCTGAACTGTGACACAACTACCAGATGTATATGAACTGAAGTATGTTTAAGTATATTTTTTCCATTATAGTGATTGTGTCTTATGTGTATCTTATTTTATTTTCCATTTGGTTGTTATAGATATACCTCCATTATCGTTCTGAAATGTGTATTTCCATTTCACCACTTACTTAGCGTTACATTGTGTAAAAACAATAATGTAACATGGATGTATTTTGAATTCATTAATCTGTAATACATACAGTTGGTAGGTGTTGTATGGGGTTATAGGTATAGAGGTTTTGGTAACAGGAAAGTAAACTGTTGTTACCACAATGCTGTTAAGTATTTTAATCCATAAATGATAAATAAAAATTATGGTTTGAATAATTTTTCAATGATGTGCATACCTTAAAAATTTAACTTTTTAACATAAAGGCTTCTATATATTTATGAATGTGTTACCCTTGTTGCTATTTACTTGTCTCTACAGCAAGATCAATTGGGCACCCTAGATTGATGATTCAGATAGTATCCAATCGTCCTAAGAGGTCAGGAAAATGTATTTCCCCATTGGAGTCAATTTGACTAAGTGTTAGCGCAACATCCCCTGGTAGGTGACCAAGGCTCACCTGAGGCAAGGAGTCTAAGCATCAGCTGGTCCTCACTAGGCCTTCTGATAGAGGAGATAGGCCATGACTCCTAGTGGCCCTATAGCTCTTTGCTGAGGATTGGTACCATATTGTAGCCCTCAGGATCTCCCCACCATGGGTTGAGTGAGGACAGGAAGGTTAAGATAGAGAAGCTGTACACTAGGAGGTTGGCAAGAAACCAGTCAGGTCCAGGCAGAGGGTGTGGGAGGCAGAAAGTGGTAAGGTCCAGGTAGAGGTCATGGCAGATAGCTAGTAGACAGTGGTCAGGTCCATCAGTGGGCAAGGAAAACAGCAGAATGATCAGGGCAATCTGGGTCAGCAATGGTCAAGGTAACAGGTAAGTAAAATAGTTATTTTCTAGCATTTCTGCGATAGCTGGCAAGAAGACACAGCACCAGTTACCTCAAGGGCTAATACTTAAATGCCCTTTGGGTCAAATGACATTATAATTTCAAGGAGTTCTGACAGGGATTCTGCTAGTACCATTTGAAGTACTGGCAAAAAATCTGTGAGTGCATTTGAAGTGCTGGCAGGGATTCTGAAATTCCTGTCAGTGGTTTTGACATATGATATATTCTCGTACCTACATCCCCAATACACCTGAAAAAAAGAGACTCCAAAAAATAGGATTTTCAAAAAGTACTATATGAAACATACACGTGATATTTTAAAAGTTTAAGTGTTATTGTACAAAAGTTTACTAGAAATAATAATAAAAAAAACATACAAGTGCTAAAAGATTATATAGATGAACACCTCCTCCAAGCTCAACCCCTACCCTATTTAACATTGTTTGTCCTCACTACCAAACCTTTGTGTGTTGATGCTGTGAAACAAAGAGGATGGGATATCCTTGAGCTGCACATCCCAGCATGTTTCATTGAACTTTCAATCAACTTCATCAGGAGTAGGACAGAGGCATTCTTTCTATAGCATACATACATAGATGAATGTATTATTTGGCACATCATAGAATAGCATACATAAAACCTTCAATCAACCATGTATAAATGTAATATTTAATTAATATACAATGTCAGGTATTGTACTTACAAAATTACTATAGTAAACCAATAATTCCAGAGCAATGGGTCAAAAGAACCACTGAATCCAGCGTCACTACCAAGTGGTGTTAATAGGGAGGGGTAGGGGACCATCAACTCCCCTAACCCTAAAACAATAGTAAATATCTGAGGGGTACATAAATAACTACAGACAATGTTCATTGTTGAATACATGTAGCACTACCCCCTTATGGATTGCTGATGAATTTAGGTCCTCTTATAGTCCTGCACAGCCAGTCATTCAGCATTTTCCTCACAAGCTTTTCATCCGGAGACAGAAATAACTCCTAGAGTGTTGGTTTTGTTTTTTTATTGAGGACATTAGAACTTGGATAGGGTAAGGGGGGCATTCTGAGGACAACTTCCTGAACTATTCACAGCTTCTTTTCTCTGACACAGCCTCTGTTGAAGAGCTAGCCAACAGCTCCTAGTTGTACCACCCCAGACCCTAGATGAACTCCTCTTCACCCAGCAATCTAGAGACTTTCTTCCTGAGCAGGGGAACTGGATCCTGTTCCTTTAAATAAGGTGCAGAGTCACTAGCAGAGAACAAATCTGGTTTCCTTTCAGAGTGCTCCTTCCACTATCTGCCCAGGGGGTGCAGGTGTACTCACTCAGATCCTCTCCTGTACCGCTTGTGGTATGGCTGCTCCTACCTGGCCTATTAACTGGGATGCTCCTTCCCTGTCATACAGGTGTTCCTCTCTCAGGGGGCCAGTAAGTCCCCAGCTTTCCTCCTCTCTGACTCTAGGCTTGCAGGCAGGCCCCATCTCACCAGACCTCCAGGCAGCCAGCCTCACATATTCCTGCTCCACACTCCTCTCCCACCACCACACTCCTGCTACACACTCCTGCTAACACTTTTAAGGGAGTCCCAGCCCCTTGCCCGTTGAGGATTGGCTGAGGTCCCTCAAGAGTGCAACAAACAACTCTTCAGATCCACCCACTTCCTCCAAGGCCCTCCTCCAAAAGCCTCAGAGCAGGGGCTGGCCTGCAGAGTCTCCCAGTCCTGAACAGAATTTTACCCCTTTGGCTATCTTACCTGAGCTGCTAACCGGCACCTACTAACCATTAGGGTCTAGCTCTCCCTAGCTAAACTAGGAGGGTGCCTCATACACATCAAGGAAAGGAAGATAAAATCCTTTCAAATATAGTGAACCAAAACTTGTCTACCTTCAATATACATAAGTATGACCACAGGCGATAGGCATATATCATCTCCTTCAATCAAAACAAACATGAAATGCCAAAGTCTAAACAGTGTTTGACTTATCATGGGATTCTGTCGGACTGCTATAGATCAAAATCTCAATCAGACAATCTGAAATAGATGGTACAGCATTTATGAATGAATAAAGTATCCAACCATTCAGAACCATTCATACAGTTTTTGTAGCTGCTGACTTTTAATTTTTACAAATGTCACTGGAGAACTGCTTTAATGTGATGACTGTTCAAATTGGCAGACTCCAGGGACTATTTTTTAGTCACTGAGTGACAGCTGGAAAGTATACTCATGCAACAGTATGACACCAGGAACTGAAGATTTCAAGCACATGAGATTCTAATAAACCTCCCATCTGAATCTAAACAATAAAATAAAATAGTTTTAACAAAAAGGGCAAAGATGTGAATATACAGCATTAGAAGATTATTTTTATGCTTGTGTATTCAAGCTGCAGTCTCTGGAGTGTCAAGTCTATAAAACTTAAGTATAAAACAGCATCTGATGTGGGTAAAATAAAAGGAATCATCCAAGGGCATTAATCATGTTTTATTCCTTGAAGGGAAGCTGACAATATTTAACAAATGAACAAATTGTTCCATAGACAGTATCCGTACTGAGGACTGTGGTCATTACAATTTTTCTTGCTTCAACATGACTGCAAGTTCTAGAAAAGCAAAGAACTAAAATGCGCACATTGAAAAACCTCAGGGTGTCTTTTGATTTTGTTAAATTTGTTTACCGTTAGCACATTAAAAGAAAATTACATGTGCAAGAAGTTCTGCTGTTTGAATGTTAAAGCATTTTTCCTGTAATAGAATAAACATGTTATACTTACCTGTTCTGTGCAATGGTATTGCACAGTGTAGCCCCAAACCTCCTCTTTTGGGGTCCCCTGCCTGCACTCCAAGCTCCTCCTCTTCTTAGTGCACCACCAAAGAAAGCCGCTTCCTATGAGGGCGCACCTGCAGGCTTGCTGCCAAACCAGGCTTTGTGTGTCCATAGACACACACAGCCCTGCTCAGCCACGCATTCTGCTTACTGTTCACAGAATTTGATTGACAGCAGCAGGAGCCAATGGCTCTGCTGCCTCTCTGTCCTGCCCCCTTGTCGTATTAGGAGAGGGAGAGACCAACGCCACTGCAGACAGACACAGCGATGGATCGAAATTGGACTTAGCTATGTGTAAGGGTAGTTGAGAGGAATTCTTTCACTGGAACAATTTTACCCTAAGTCAGGGAATACATAAAACTAAAAAAATGTTCTGCTTTTAGAACCACTTTAAGAAGACAATAGATGGAGGTGGGAATACCAAATCCAAAGATGATATAAACGTGAAGTGGTATCAAAAGTAGTAAACAGTTTAAATGAGAAGTAGCAGATGCATTTCAAGGGTGCATGGCACCCTCACCCTCTTCCTTTGTCAGAAAATTCTGAGAATTAAAATGTAAATTATTACAATGGACTCCAAATAAATAAAAAAACACTGTACCCCTACTCTACAAATGACAACCAATGCATACTTCCCGACAGTCCCAGATTTACCAGGACAATTATGCTTTCTAGGCTTGTCTTATATCTGTGTCCTGAGCTGTGTCCCAAGATCAGGACTGGAAACAGGATAGTAGAAAGAAGGTGAGAAGGAGTAGGGAGAGGCACTGGGCTCATGTGAGCGTGGAATAGAGATTTGCATGCTCTGTGAGTGAAAAAGAGGCTGACCTAACACTTTTCAGATTGTACACTTATATGCAGAGCAATTCCTTGTTTCATAATGCAATGAATGAAACACAACATGCTGCTTATCAAACTCTGCTCAAAGTTGTATTATCAAACTGCAGAATATGTCTGGCTTATATAACTGAATTAATAAATTGTTATTTAGGCCAGACATATTAATGACTCCTGCACTCCATACACCATTTTTTTTCATTCCTGCCCCCCTGTAATCTATATACCATTTTGTATTCCTGACCCCTTTATTCTGTATATACCATTTTGTATTCCTTAACTGTGCACGCTATACACCATTTTCTATTCCTGACCCCTGCACTCCATACACCATTTTTTTAATTCCTGCCCCCCTGTACTCTATGTACCATTTTGTATTAATGACCCCTTAATTCTATATACCATTTTGTATTCTTTAACTGTGCAAGCTATACACCATTTTGTATTCATGACCCCTGCACTCTATACACCACTTTGTATTCCTGACCCCTGCACTCTATACACCATTTTGAATTCCTGACCAATGCAGGCTATACACCATTTTGTTTTTGTGACCCCTGTACTCTATACACCATTTTGTATTCCTGACCCCTGCACTCTATACACCATTTTGAATTCCTGACCAATGCAGGCTATACACCATTTTATTTTTGTGACCCCTGTACTCTTTACACCATTTTGTATTCCTGACCCCTGCACTCTATACACCATTTTGAATTCCTGACCAATGCAGGCTATACACCATTTTGTTTTTGTGACGCCTGTACTCTAAACACCATTTTGTATTGCTGACCCCTGCACTCTATACACCATTTTGAATTCCTGACCCATGCAGGCTATACAGCATTTTCTTTTTGTGACCCCTGTACTCTATATATCATTTTGTATTCCTGACCCCTGCACTCTATACACCATTTTGTATTCCTGACCCCTGCATTCTATACACCATTTTGAATTCCTGACCCTTGCAGGCTATACAACATTTTCTTTTTGTGACCCCTGTACTCTATATATCATTTTGTATTCCTGACTCCTGCACTCTATACACCATTTTGTATTCCTGACCCTTGCATTATATACACCATTTTGAAATCCTTACCCATGCAGGCTATACACCATTTTGTTTTTATGATCCTTGTACTCTATACACCATTTTGTATTCCTGACCCCTGCATTCTATACACCATTTTGAATTCCTTACCCATGCAGGCTATACACCATTTTGTTTTTATGATCCCTGTACTCTATACACCATTTTGTATTCCTGACCCCTGCATTCTATACACCATTTTGAATTCTTGACCCATGCATGCTATACACCATTTTCTTTTCATGACCCCTGTACTCTATATACCATTTTGTATTCCTTACCTGTGCACACTATACACCATTTTGTATTCCTGACTTCTGTACCCTATACACCATTTTGTTTTCCTGACTCCTGCGCTCTACACACCATTTTGTATTCCTGACTTCTATACTCTATACACCATTTTGTTTTCCTTACCCCTGTACTCTATATACCATTTTGTATTCCTAAACTGTGCACGCTATACACCATTTTGTATTTTTGACCCTTGCACTAAATACACCATTTTGTATTCCTGACCCCTGCACTCTATACACAATTTTGTATTCTGACCCCTGTACTCTATACACCATTTTGTATTCTGACCCCTGCACTCTATACACCATTTTGTATTCTGACCTCTGTACTCTATACACCATTTTGTATTCCTGACACTTGCACTGTATACAACATTTTTTTAGTGGTGCCCAACATTCAGTGCAGTGTAGTCATGCCCAGTTATTGCTGTGGAACCATACACACAGCATTTCATCCTCCCTGTGTGTCCCTCTTCTTAAACTCTAATGTTGGGAGGTATGTCAAAGTGAGAGCAGTAGTATGCTTGGCAGCTATTTTTCAGATCATAATGTTTTCTTCATGTTTTGCTTTGTGCCCTGATTAATGTCATCTGACATTTGAGTAAGGGAGGGAATATCTGCACACAACTTTATATTGATGTCATGGGAAAGACCAAACTCCCAGCTTAACCCCCTCACTGCTGTTATGTGGTGATGCAATGTACATAAATTAAATCTTTGCATCATTACTAACCACCAAAGAAAATAATGAAATATTTAAATGGAGTGCAAATAGCTGGGTCTGCTGTCAAAATAGTGGAAATGATAAAGGGCTAGCCTGCCAATATTTACATCACAGTTTCAGGTTAACTTTTAATTGTCTTTGGAGGATGGTTCCAGGCATAGCCCCCATCTCTGCAATCTGCTTTGCCTTCTTCATATTTCGGCTGCAGCAGAGAAGGTCTCGCACAACCCACACAAAGGAATATATATTTGAAATATATTTTAAAAATATTTTACCCAAATATATTGACATATATTTGAAATGCTACAATTTTGGCCATATTTAATATATTTCAATATATATATATATATATATATATATATATAATTTTTTTTATATATTTTTTTTTTAAATATGTTTTTCAGATTTGTTGTAACATATAAAAAAGTAATTTTAACATATATTTTTACATATATTTGTAAATACATTCCAAAAGTGTAGATTTGTATTTTTAAAGACATACAGCATATTTGAAATGTCTGTTTAAAAATGTTTTTCATATATTTTGTAATAAAAACACATTTTAACATACAGTATGTATATATATATTTATTGAAATATATTTTGAAATATATTGAATATGGCCAAAATTGTAGCACTTCAAATATATGTCAATATATTTGGGAAGAATATTTTTAAAATATATTTCAAATATATTTTTCTTCCATGTGGGAAGCCACTGCATTTTCCATAATTGAAAACAACAGAAATAACAAGAGTGAGACCTCATTATGTGGACACTCAAAGTACGCAGACCCAGGAAACGATCAGCAGAGAGAAAAAATACCCAGACAGTTCAACAGCATGTCCAAAAAAGTATATTTAAGCATGATTCTTGTGAGTTACTATGGTGTATTTTAGAATTTTTAAATAAAATAAAATAAAATTATTAATTTATATTAAAGTTACAATCAATCAATGAGGTTGTGAAAAATTAAATATGTGGGTCGCCTACACCATACACATACTCATACTCGTGTCGCACCCCACTAATATAAAAATTATAAATTAATAAATTAATATGCTCCCAAAAAAATATATACTTATACCATGTATAATCAACAAATCTCTTAAATCACATATATTTATACCATTCATGATCCTACTGCAAACCCGTGCTTATTTCCACATTCCGTGAAGCATTAATAAGTGTATACACCTTTATGCAAAAAATTATATATATCAAAAAATTTTGAGATATATAAATTTATATATTTATATATATATATATATATATATATAATTTTTTGCATAAAGGTGTATACACTTATTAATGCTTCACAGAATGTAGAAATAAGCACGGGTTTGCAGTAGGATCACGAATGAGTTAAGAGATTTGTTGATATATTAATGGAGTGCGACACGTTTTTGTATTATTTGATGTCCAAAAAGGTAATTGACTGTTTTGGGCCTACTGGCCTTTTAAATGTTTCTACAAACTAAAGCTATAATCAGGTTGCACTTAGTTTGAGCTGAACATTTAAAACTAGCTTGATTCATTTTACTGGCTAGTTAAAGTGTATGAAAGGCAATATTTTTGGAAGATAGAGCAGGGTACGGCTGAGTCCTCTGCAGGGGCGGACTGACCATTTGGAAACTCAGGCACTTCCCGAGGACCCGGGGTCAGTACAAATGTGACAAATGTGCACACTGTCTGCTTGTGCAGACATAGTTACATAGTTAGTCTGGCTGCAAAAATACAAAAGTCCATCCAGTTCAACCATAGAAAAAAAAAAGTTATAATCCTATACCCACAGTCAGGGGCGGACTGACCATTTGGAAACTCGGGCACTGCCTGTAGGGGGCCCCATGAGATGCCCCTGGTACCTTTTTCATAGGCTTTTTTGAGTTTGGGCAAGGACACAGGGGTCCCATGATCCCCTATTGCCCGGGGGCCCCATGAGTTGTCAGTCCGCCCTTGGTCCTCTGTGATGCTTTTATAGCTGTCTGTGTGCACGCTTCGGAGATTCACCCATCTTTTTGTACTGTTGACCATTGTCAGCAAGACAGTAAGTGATCATTTAAAGCTTCATTCACATTTAACTCACAACCATAGGCGGACTGACAACTCATGGGGCCCCGGGCAATAGGGGATCATGGGGCCCCTATGTCCTCGCCCAAACTCAAAAAAGCCTATGAAAAAGGTATCAGGGGCATCTCATGGGGCCCCCTACTGACCCCGGGCCTCGAGCAGTGCCTGAGTTTCCAAATGGTCAGTCCACCCCTTCTCACAACTGCAGCAAGAATCCAGCTGCTGGATTGACAGATTGATGTGAATCCTGTGCAAATCAATGACAGGCTGATAATGGCCGCAGCTGTCTGGATGTAATCACACATGGATCAAGAGAAAGATGAGCAGCTTGCCCCCAGGGGTGATCATCTGTTCCTAAATGCAAGCTATTGTGCGAATCCAACTGCAAGAACACGCTGGAGTTAAACCCAAGGTGGATAAAGACAGCGAGTGAAAGTAACTTTCCCCAACTGTTCATAGACAACAAACAACAGCAAATGGCTTATGATGGCAAGTGGCTTTTCATATCCTATGATACATAAGGCAACCTTTTTTCTACTGGTCTGCTTTGTATACCTTGCTCCTGTGTTATACACTTCTCCTTATGCCACTAAGGGATCATTCATACAGGCAGTCAGAGTGGGAAGTAAAAGCAGGGAGTTGAGCTGTGGCTTTACCGCAACACAGAAATGAAGCTTCTTGGGGTGGTTACACATGTTTACTCTGCAATGTTGTGCTTCACAGCCACAGCAAAAATGAAACAGCATGTTGCATTATTCAGAAGGTACCACCTCTGAAGGCGACCCATCCATGTGAAAGGGGCAGTATCACAACCGCCATGCATCAGAAATCTGAGGGTTAAAACCAATGCTGAAGAGGCGACACATATCACTTTTTCAATGCTTGTCAAACTCCCTTTCATAAGATATCAACTATGCATCACTTTTCAGAGGGATAACAATAATAACCAGCAATGTAAATGAGCACTAAGTCTGATTTGTGTCATTTCATTACACTGTTTATTATTAACAAAAGTTTGTAAGTGCTGATTTCATATCTACCATACCTCAGTGTCATGTGTTACATGTGTATGTAGATGATAAGCTAAAATGACTTTACGCATTCATATCCACATAAAGACCTAAGCCTTATACTGTGCATAAACCTGAACTGTGTCCAAAGCAAACAGATTTTCCCTTTCATGTGCCAGTAAGCGTATTGGTTGCTATAGGCACCCAGGTCTTTTTTTTAAACACATTTATACATGATGATATAATGACATGTAGATGATTTACAGAAACTCTTTAAAGTAGACCAGTCATGAACTGCCATTACTGACATCCCTTTCTGACAATGCAAGTTGCCTGGTTGTCATACTGACACAATGTGTGTAATTAACAAAGAGTGTTGCAAGTACAGTGCTTGCACCACTCTTCTAAACATAAAACATGGAACAGATGCTGCTCAAACTTCACAAAAGTGTGCAAACCCCTTTGTAAATGAGGAACAATCAGTTCTCTGTTCTGTGGCTGTGATAAATGAAGCACATGGCTCAGAAAATGGCTAGAGCCGGCTGTTCTGATCTTTCTGCCAGAAACTTTAAAGTAGGCCGGTCATGAACTTCCATTACTGACATCCCTTTCTGAAAATGCAAATTGCCTGGTTGTCATACTGACACAGTGCGTGGAATTAACAAAGAGTGTTGCAAGTACAGTGCTTGTACCACTCTTCTAAACATAAAACATGGAACAGATGCTGCTCAAGCTTAGCAAAAGTGTGCAAATCCCTTTGTAAATGAGGAGCAATCAGTTCTCTGTTCTGTGGCTGTGATAGATGAAGCACATGGTGCAGAAAATGGCTAGAGCCGGCTGCTCTGATCTTTCTGCCATACCTGCCCCCTGGCTCAGCTCAGAGCGGGAGGAAGATGGAGGGTTGTTAACTGTGAAGGCTCTGCTCGTGTAGGATAATCACTGCACAAACAGAAAGAGGGATGTTATTTGTCTGCTGACAACTCAACAGCTCACATTCGATATGATAGGGTCCAACCTTGCAGGGATCTGTAGTACTTTTCAGTATGGAAAACTGCTTCATTTCTGTTCATTGGGCGCAGACTCTGCACCAGTTTCTGTGTCACTATGGAATAGGAATTGGCACTGGCGGCACAGACAGACCTAAACAGAAATATTAACAGGAAAATAGTTCATCTGGCATCACAGCACTTCTGACAGTTTTCTACGCCTCAGGTCTGTCATCTGGATTCACTTTTGGATTATCTTCAGCCTTCCTTATTGATCTTTTGACCTGCTCCCCTGTCCATCCTTTCCTTTGCTCTCTTTTTCCCTTATCACTGATAATCCTTATGGGGTTATGCCATCAATTTTGTGGATGGACAGTGTTTGGTAAACTGTTAACTGGTTGTGTAAGATATTACGGCTGGCATCTTGGAAACTAAGCATTTTGGTCTGTTAATGGTTAAGAGTGGTTCTCTTTGGCATTAAAGGTTAAAGTTTATATCAGAATTAATATTGATTTGAACCCAGTAATTAGACCGAGGCCTAAAGTTTTCCCGCAACCTTTATTTTGGGTTTACTTTATTATTTAGGATGGGTGTTAACGGGGTATACAACACCATGATCTGCATACAATTTTCTGGTCAGCAACACCAAAGTACTTAAGTCAAATGGTCAACTTCACAACCAGGTGGCTGGCATTTTCAGGAGTGAGTCAGCGATGGTGGCTTCTGTATTTCTCTGATAACCGGTTTATGTTTTTCCCCCACACTATGCATTTCACAGATATCTGTATAAAGCTGCTTTACTGTTCTGGGACAACATGGCCTAGAGCGATGTAGCTTTGTCAGACTGCAGATCATGTTCATTTTAGCTTGCTTAAGAAGGACATATTTCCTAAAGTTTCAAGTGAGATCATTTTATAAAGAGTAAGCTGTTTTTCAAATTCCCCTGAACGTGACTGGAAATTTAAAGTAGACACAAGTACACTTCACCTCATGTCCACATTACATTAATAAATCAAGTCCAAGGTCACCTCCCATACCACTTTGGTATATCAGACCCTATGAGTGCAAAGCTGCCTCATTATCTTCCTCATTTACTCAATATAACCTGATATCTTTTTGAGTATATTGTAAAAGTATTTGCATGATCCTATGCCTTGTTGTTTTTGAATTGCTGCAGTTTCTGTTTTAGGCCTCAGAGGTTGAAATGGCCACATATACAACAAGCGCAGGATTAAGACTAGGCAATGTGTAGGATTAGGATGCAGAGGCTGCATGGACACAGTCGCTCGCCTGCCTCAATTTGACAGACACAAGTGCAGACAGTGTGCAATCTGGGCTGCGCGCATACATTGCCCCAAAGTTCCAAGCCATCCTTCATCCCTAACTCTGTAAATTTTATGATGAGAACACAAATGTGAGCTTTGCTGGGGTTTTTTTGCCTTCCTCTGGATCAACTGTGGGCAGGGGCGGACTGACAACTCATGGGGCCCCCAGGCAATATGGGATCATGGGGCCCCTGTGTCCTTGCCCAAACTCAAAAAAGCCTATGAAAAAGGTACCAGGGGCATCTCATGGGGCCCCTTACAGGCAGTGCCCGAGTTTCCAAATGGTCAGTCCGCCCCTGACTGTGGGTATAGGATTATAACTTTTTTTTTTTTCTATGGTTGAACTGGAAGGACTTTTATATTTTTTCAGCCAGACTAACTATGTAACTATGTCTGCACAAGCAGACAGTGTGCACATTTGTCAAATTAGGATGATCGGCTGTGTGCATGCAGCCGCTGCATTCCCATAAAGTTACATGACCTGCATACACGCAACACCTAGAGGCTGAAGGCACATAAACCCACAGACCATTAACGGCCTATGGCTTTAGAGCCTATGTGAATAAGAACTATTGCTTTACTACATGCACGTTGTTTAACTGACCCTCCAAAATACTCACCTGAACTTAACCAGTTGCCGCCTGGCCGCCATCTGGCTATAGGCATCCTTCCGGGTGGACGCCATATGGTGTCCTTTTCGGAGCACACATTGTACATGCACATGCCCGCAGGGTCGCGCCGCGGCACGATCTGTCACTGGCCGTGTACCTCGGACACGGCCAATGACAGATCTGTGTATCGGCCCCATTGCCAGTACCATGTGACCTGCTGTGACCAATCACAGTAGGTCACATGACAGTTGTATACAATGGATGGCTTCCTTTCATGCCATCCATTGTATACAATCTGGGCCAATCACAGCCCAGCTTTGTCATCTGATTAGCCGTTGCCAAATCACAGGTAATCACAAAAAAAACCCTGAATGAATCGATTTCATTCAGGTAAATGCTTGCTTATAGCAAAGTAATTCTTTGCTGTAAGCAAATTGTGTAAAAAAAAAAAATGCTGATCACTTCCCTAAAGTAGTACAATGTTACTATGGTAACATTATACTACTTTGCTCATAGTGAAATATGAAAAAAAATCTTTAAAAAAATTTAATTAAAAATAAAAAAAAATACATTTTTTTTTAAAAATTAAAAAACAATTATCAAATTTTTTTTGTACTGTTACCAGTCAGTGTCCCTGATCACCGCCATGCCAGTTATATGATGACGCTGTACTGCACTGGTGACAGTATGTAAAAAAAAAATAGTGAAAATCATTTTCCGAAAAAATGATGACAAAAAAATTACAACTTCAAAAAACTCGCCATGCCTGTTATGAAATACGTCTGACTGTCTATTTTGTAAAAAGGGGTCATTTGGGGGATATCTGTACTGTTCTAACATTCTTGGACCTCAAGAAATTAGATTGGCCGTCAGTACTTCAGGATTGATCAATATTCAGATCTATACCATAGTTTGTGAACTGTATAACTTTCCTACAGACTAAATAATAAATACTAATTTGGATTATTTTCACCAAAGACATGTAGCAGAATACATCTTGGCCTAAATTTATGAAGAACAATTATTTATTTGCAAACTTTTATAACAGAAACAAAGAAAAACGTGTTTTTCAGTCTTTTTTTGTTAATTTACCAAAAAATAAAAACCCCAGTGGTGATTAAATACCACCAAAAGAAAGCTCTAGTTGTGTGAAGAAAATGCTAACATTTTAGTTTGGATACAGTGTTGTATGATCGCGCAATTGTCATTCAAAGTGTGAGAGCGCTGAAACCTGAAAATTGGCCTGGGCAGGAAGGGGGCAAATGTGCCCTGTATGGAAGTGGTTATGAAAAGGTGGAAATGTCCAAAACTGTTGCTCGGACTTAATGGTTCGCTGTGCTATGCGAAGAGAAAAAAGCATAAAAGAATATTTTCCCTTGCTAGCCTGAATAAGACCCTAAAGAAAACACAGACTACTTCCTGCAGGTACTTTAGGGCTGCGCAAGTGCCATAGCGCCATAGAGCATACATGGATTGATGATAGGCAGAAGTACTTATTGTGAAGCAGATCCTCTATTGTTACGCAAACAGGCAGCCAGCTGACAATGCTTATCATACATACAGGGTTGTGAAAACTCCATTACACCACTCATTGTTTTGAACAGTAATGTAATCATTTTCTTAAAGTGCTTTGATAGCTTTGGAAATGCACTAAATAAATCCCTAAGGATCAAAGTTCACTCTATTATTTAGCACAGAAGAATTTTCTCCATGTGATTTTAAAATTACAAAGGATGACTACGGAGGGGATTACCTAAACATAAATAAATATTCTAACTACGCAAACTTACAAGCACTTGAAAGACCAAACTGTGTAAATGAAATACAAAGGATTGGGTCCTACACATGTACATAGGCTTCACTGGATTAATACATAAGGTCTACCATTCACGGTTGGCTAATTTCAGGAACAATATAAACTTGGCTAGTTATGATCGGGTAGTGTGGTGGTTAACAAAGGAGGAGTCATAGGTTAGGAAAGTACTTAGATCTTCAGACTGCAATTAAAGAATTGTTCTATTTCATTTGTTAAACATAGATTGTTCACATTTTTGTTTTCATCATAAAATTTACAGAGTTAGGGATGAAGGATGGCTTGGAACTTTGGGGCATTGTATGCATTTGGGGAACATGCTGTCGGAAGCAGAGAACTATCCATGTACAGATGAATGTTCATAGTTTGGTTTGTGGAAGTTACAACAGCGATCCAATACAAGGTATTGTGGGGCCTACTAAATAATCTACTCTAAGTATGTGCGTTCAGTGAGACCCTCATATTACATGCTGCTTTCAGGTTTCATTAAACTGGAAGATGAAAATGTGGTCACTTTAAGTCTGGCCTTTGATTAGCAGGCCATGAGCTCAGGACTTTACCAACATAAGACAACATTATACACAAAGGTATACCTAAACAGCCAGTATTGGTGTATTTATGACATTAAATAAAGATCTTACCATAAAATCATTTGTAAATTCGTCTGCTTTTTCTCTTTTTCTCAGGTAACCATCAAGATAACGCTGAAGAACCTCCCTTTGTTCCATTTTGTGAGACCGGCAAGAAAATATGGTCACATTAAGTAGATTTTTAATGCGACCACCAGGCAGTAGCGAGGAGTGTGGTTAACAAACATCTCTGCAGCAAGAAACAAGTTTAAAGTCTTAAGCGGAAGCTATTACTGACAGCTACTTGTGGTCAAACAAGAAATCGACAGGGTCCTATAGCCTTCCACTTTTGCCAAAAGGTTCCATAATGTAAAAAAAAACTTTGCATTTATAGTTCTTTAACAGCCGTGGAAATGAAAAACCTGCCACTGATGCTGTTCATACTCTGAACATGTCTGTTTGCTGATAATATCTTGTTACCTTTTCCTCTTTCTCAAAAACAATGTGTTCATTGTTGACATTTATCAGTGAGGATCCACATTACTGGAGATATAAGCATGCTATTTTATGTAAGTATAGTATGTCTGTATATAAGTAAGCATTCAACAGCTATACATGATATCCCTGTGAAATCTTCTTTTTGCTTTAATACTCTGGCAATATTGATACACACAATGTTTAAGTGGAGCATATAGATGCAAGGGAATTGGAGCCATTACTTTAAAAGCCTAACAACAACACTTTTTAATTTTGTAGCGAAGGGTTAAATGTTCTCTCATTTTTTATTGTGGCCCCTGCTTGATGCCTACACAACAAATGTGCATAGTGGTTGTCACATGAAGGCATGAAAAGCAATAAAAATATTGCCTAAGGTAATCACTAGCCTACAGGGCACTTATACCCCCTTCCTTCCCAGGCCAATTTTCAGCTTTCAGCGCTGTCATACTTTGAATGACAATTGCGCGGTCATGCAACACTGTACCCATATGAAATTGCTATCCGTTTGTTAAAACAGATAGAGCTTCCTTTTGGTGGTATTTAATCACCTCTGGGATTTTTATTTTTTGCTAAACAAACCAAAAACCACTGAAAATTAAAAAAAAAAGTTTTTTCTTACTTTCTGTAATAAAATTTTGTAGTGATTTTTCTCCTTCACTGATGTGCGCTAATGAGGCTGTAGTGATGGGTGGCACTTATGGGCATTGACAGGCATTACTGATGGCCACTGAAAGGCAGTACTCATATATGGCACTGATAGGCGACACTGATAGACGGCACTGACTGGCACTGATAGGTGGCACTGACTGGCACTGTTAGGTGGCACTAACTGGCACTGATAGATGGCACTGAAAGGCAGCTCAGATGGGCACTGATATGTGACATTGATGTGCTCTGGTAGGCACTGATATGTGGCACGGATAGGCAGCATTGATGGGCACTGAAAAGCAGCACTGATGCGCACTGATAGGCGACACTGGCTGGCACTGATAGGTGGCACTGACTGGCATTGATGGGTGGCGCTGACTGGCACTGATAGGTGGCACTGAAAGGCAGCTCAGATGGGCACTGATATGTGACACTGATTTGACGGTACATTGCACCAACTGTTGTCACCTTCTCACCAAGCTGCTTGGCGATAGTTTGGTAGCTCAGTCCAGCCTGTCCCTGACATCCTTGGACAGCTCTTTGGTCTTTGCCATGGTGGAGAGTTTGGATTCTGATTGTTTGATTGCTCCTGTGGACAGGTGTCTTTTATACAGGTAACAAAATGAGATTAGCAGCACTCCCTTTAAGAGACTGCTTTTAATCTCAGCTTGTTACCTGTATGAAAGACACCTGGTAGCCAGAAATCCTGCTGAATGATAGGGGATCAAATACTTATTTCCCTCATGAACATGCAAATCAGTGCATCATTTGTTAGACATGCATTTCTTTTGAATTTTTTGTTGCTATTTTGTCTCTCAGTGTTACAATACACCTACCATTCGATAGTTAGACTGATCATTTCTTTGTGAGTGGGCAAACATTCAAATTCAGCAGGGGATCAAATGCTTATTTCCTTCACTGTATATGAATTTTATAGAGTAGTCAGAATATTCTCAAAATATGTGGCTGTGAAATATGATTAAAATAAAAGCTAATTATTTTGTGTCTTTTGAAAAGTTTACAGCTAAGTTGTTAAGGTATGTTCAGGCTAATGTAATTGTTTACTGAATATGTAAATATTTAGGTCCTCCAACTGTTTAATTCATAATATGCCTAAACTAAATGCAAAATGTTAAAATGTTGGCAAGCATTAAATTACCAAGTTGCAGCCTGTGCAGATCATCTGTTTTATCTTTGGGATGGGCTTTTTGTCACATGTCATTACAGAGCTGAAGATAAAGAACTATCACTGATGGAGACTGTCCTGTTAACTTCCCTATTAGGAGATATTATCTCTCAGTAAACAGTTGAAACTGCAGAAGCAGTATAGTGTAAAGACACCTGTAAGATAAGATTCTTCGGTTTTAAACAGAATGCACACTATTTTCAGGGTTCTTTTTTTAGAAAAATATATAAACTAGATTAGCTTGATTTAAATAATTTTATCAATATTTGGTAATAATTTTAATATGAAAAGATGAACATATTCATTCAGACCCAAAGAAAAAGGATATACATTTATTTAAAAAATCAGTTACTGTAAACAAAGAAACCAGTGATTGAGTCCTTGTGTCATATCCCATGGTCAGTATCAATGACTTTCAGATATGTACTGCAATATTCCATAAACCTGGTATGAGGCTGGAGATTATGAGGGCACTGGCCATATTATACCTTATGAGAAACATGTACTAAACATTCTTAACTAATCACAACTAAAAAAAACCAAGGTTCCTAAAGAGGTTGTATGATATATTGCATGGCCACCTCATGGAAAGGTTTCCTCTGTAAGTGTGCTATTAGTTTGCTTTAACTGGGCAACCATTATGGTCTTTAGCATCTTTCCCTCTGGCTAAACTGGCAAAATTATTTTTTTAGAAGTTTTAAAGCCCATCTCTGGCCTTAAACTAAATTTACCATTTTTCAGGTGTCTTCAGCTGCGGCTGATGACATCACTGTTCTTCAGGCTCTTTTTCCTCCAGAGATGGTAAGACCCTAGATGTTACAGAGATGGACACCGGTTAATGATATGGCAACACTCTCTGTGGCATCCTTTTCTTCAAGCCAAACCTGAACAATTTTGCCACGCATGGCAATTTTTTTTATTTTGCAGTATACACTGTAGGATTGTGAAAAACCCAGGACAGCTTTGGTGCCCCAAGGAGAGTAGTAGCTATAGCCCACATCTTCATGTGTAATTTCATAATTTGAGAGCCACATTGGATTACTATCGTATACACCTAATGGACTTTAATATCCATTACTGTTAGCAGTGAGAGGCCATTCTCGATCATAGGACATCCATATAGAAATATAAGTGTTTCCTCAGCAGCCTATCTAAATGTTTTTGTTCAGAAATGTGGCTTTAACTGATTGCTGACCGCCCTATAGCAGAAATACTGCGACAGGGCGGCAACGGTGCGCAAAATCACGTATATATGGGGCCCTGCCCAGTAATTATTCACCGGCTTCTGTTGATTTCCAAGAATCTCTGACGGGGAGGAGGACTGTTTTTCTCTGTCAGCTCGGGCACACTGCTGCGGATGGCTGTGCAAAGCACAGCCATCCGCAGCAGTCTGATTACAGTGAATCACAGACACACCACCCCCTAGTAAAACACTCCTAGCACACAGTTAGCCCTTTGATCGCCCCTCATGTTAACCCCTTCCTGCTCAGTGCCTTTAGTACAGTGTTAGTGCTTTTATTTAACACTGATCACTGTATTGGTGTCACTGGGGATGTCAGTGACACCAAGCCAGTTCCCCCCAGTATCAGAATGTCGCTGATCACTGCCATCACTAGTAAAAATAAAAAAAAAAAATAAATCCCAGTATATATACCGCCTTTTGTAAACACTATTACTTTCACGTAAACCAATTAATTTACATGTATTGGGATTTTTTTTTTAGCAAAGACATGTAGCAGATTACATCTTGGCCTAAAGTTATGACGAAATTTGAATTCTTAAATTTTTTTTTTACTGGACATGTTTAATAGCAAAAAGTCCAAAATATAGTTTTTTTCTCAAAATTGTCAGTCTTTTTTTTCTATAGCGCAAAAAATAAAAACCGTACAGGCGATCAAATACCACCAAAAGAAAGCTCAATTAGTGGGAAAAAAGGACGTAAATTTCATTTGGGTGCAGGGTTGCATGACCGCGCAATTGTCAGTTAAAGTAATGCAGTAACGCAAAAAATGGCCTGGTCAGGGAGGGAGGTAAGTGGTTAATGATGTTGCACGTTTATGATATACGTTTACATTGGGACAGTTACCGATACCTTAAGTGCTAGCAGCTATTTAATTTATCCGTAATTAATGTATTTACATAATTTTACATATGATTTTTTAGAACTTGCTTTTATACTCTCTTTTTATGTGAATTTATGTACATATAAATTATTACCTATAACCTACAGTACTAACAACTACTAGGTATAACATTAACCATAAGATCTCATTATATGCGCTTATATTTTTTTTAGGTTAATGATGTTGGTTCTTCTGGTTATACAGTATTTACACTGCTCAAAAAAATTAAAGGAACACTTTTTAATCAGAGTATGCCATCAAGTCAAATAAACTCCTGGGATATTGATCTGGTCAGTTAAGTAGCAGAGGGGGTTGTTAATCAGTTTCAGCTGCTTTGTTGTTAATTAAATTAACAACAGGTGCACTAGATGGGCAACAATGAGATGACCCCCAAAACAGGAATGATTTTACAGGTGGAGGCAACTGTCATTTTTTTCCCTACTTATCTTTTCGGACTGTTTTTCACTAGTTTTGCATTTGGCTAGGGTCAGTGTCACTATTGATAACATGAGGAGATACTTGAAACCTATAGAGGTTGCACAAGCAGTCCAACTCCTCCAGGATGGCACATCAATACGTGCCATTGCCAGATGGTTTGCTGTATCTCCCAGCACAGTCTCAACAGCATGGAGGAGATTCCAGGAGACAAGCAGTTACTCTAGGAGAGCTCGACAGGGCCGTAGAAGGTCCTTATCAGTAGGACCGGTATCTGCTCCTTTGTGCAAGAAGGAACAGGATGAGCACTGCCAGAGCCTTACAAAATGACTGCCAGTAGGCCACTAATATGAATGTCTCTGACCAAACAATCAGAAACAGACTTCATGAGGGTGGCCTGAGGGTCCGACATCCTCTAGTGAACCCTATGCTCACTGCCCGGCAGCACAGAGCTTGATTGGCATTTGCCATTGAACACCAGAATTGGCAGGTCCGCCACTGGTGCCCTGCGCTTTTCACAGATGAGAGCAGGTTCACCCTGAGCACATGTGACAGATGTGAAAGGGTCTGGAAAAGCCATGGAGAACATTATGCTGCCTGTAACATCATTCAGCATGACTGTTTTGGTGGTGAGTCAGTGATGGTCTGGGGAGGCATATCCATGGAGGGGCGCACAGACCTCTACAGGCTAGACAATGGCACCCTGACTGCCATTGTCAGACCCTACGCTGGTGCAGTGGGTCCTGGGTTCCTCCTGATACATGACAATGCCGGGCCTCAGGTGGAGGGAGTATGCAGGCAGTTCCTGGAGGATGAAGGAATCGATACCATTGAATGGCCCCCACGGCCACCTGACCTAAATCCAATAGGACAACTCTGGGATATCATGTTTCGGTCCATCCGACGCAGCCAGGTTGCATCTCAGACTGTCCAAGAGCTCAGTGATGTCCTGGTCCAGATTTACAAGTAAATACCCCAGGACACCATCCGTCATCTCATTAGGAGCATGCCCTAATGTTGTCAGGCATGCATACAAGTACGTGGGGGCCATACAAACTACTGAGTACCATTTTGAGTTGCAGTGAAATTTCAGCAAAATGGACTAGCCTGCTGCATAATTTTTTCACTTTTACTTTTGGGGTGTCTTTGAATTCAGTTTTCTGTAGGTTGCTAATTTTCATTTTTTGGGCAGCACAGAGGCTAAATGGTTAGCACTTCCACCTGGCAGTACTAGGGTCATTGGTTCGAATCCCAACCAGGGCACCACCTGCCTGGAGTTTGCATGTTCTCCCTGTGCCTGCGTGGGTTTCCTCGAGGTACTCCGGTTTCCTCCCACACTCCAAAGACATGCTGGTAGGTGAATTGTATCCTGTCTAAACTGGCCCTAGTATGTGTATGTATGAATGTGAGTTAGGGACCTTAGATTGTACGCCCCTTGAGGGTTAGGGACTGATGTGATTGTACAATATATATGTAAAGCACTGCGTAAATTGACAGCGCTATATAAGTACCTGAAATAAATAAATAAATAATAAAATAAATAATTTCCATCAAACGATGGGGCATCCTTACGTTCCTAATGCATTACCCAGTCCATATCATAGATATCCAGCATGATATTTTTCCCCATTGTGATCTGATGTGTTTTCAAAGTGTTCCTTTAATTTTTTTGAGCAGTGTATATAGAGTATACCATTTAGATAATTTATCCTTAGAACTGGATTACATGAGAGATAACTACATTGTTTAGGGACATGATGGGTGGAGTTTTTTAATTGTTTGTTACCTATTGTTTGTATATTAAGTGCCTTTTAGAAAACTGTTAATAAAGATTATTGTAACAACATCTGTCAGGGACTAATTCCTGGTCATGTAACACCCAAGTTAATAGTTATAATAATGGATGTGAAGAAGGTTGAGCCAAAATCCAATTTTATTGTATGTTTGATATATTGTATGTGATGATGCTGAGGCAAAACCCACAGATAGGAGCTTTGGACAAAGCAGAGTGCCGAAGCTGGCTGGAGCATGGTATATACTGAAATCCCCTAGACATAATAAGCAATTCATCTTTCATGTTTGGGGATGTGAGAGAAAGGGGGCACTGCAAGGGTTTGTTTGTTTATTTATGTTGGGCTTTAAACCCAAAAATGTACTTTAGGCCTGCCATACCAAGCGGTTGCCCTGTACCAAAAAGATAGTTAGGGGTGAGATATTTACCTTTTCTCTAGGTGCCTGAGCCACCATTTCCACTTACAATTTTTCTATGGTTGTTTTTCTTTAAGTGTCCTATTTTCCTCCACAGCGCACAGTGACCCCCTTGTTTGGGGGGGGGGGTGCAGGCTTCCTAAGGGGAGGAGAGCTGCTAACTACTTTTTTATTGTCATAAATTAACATTGGGGACCCATTTATTTATTTACTACATGCAGGTTAGTTTATCTTGGTCCTTGCTTCCTCTTCTTTTTTAGGTTCCTCCTGCCCTCCCTTTTTCTTAGTTTCTCCCTTATCTTCCTTCTTTCTGTCCTCTTCCTTGGTTCCCTCTGGCCTGTCCTCCCTTATCTCCCCTTTTCCTTCCTTCTTGCCCTATCCTTCCTTCTCCACTTCTTAAAGTTCCCTCTGACCCTTGCTTCTTTCTCACCCTTTCCTTAGTTCCCTCCTGCCCAGCCTTCTCTTCTGTAGTTTGTTCTTGTTCATGCTTCTACTCCTCAACCTCCCCGCGGCCTTCGACATGGTTGACCACCCCCTCCTCCTTAAAAAACTACACTCTCTTGGCCTCAGAGACTCCGCTCTCTCCTGGCTCTCTTCCTATCTATCCCAGCGCTCCTTCAGTGTTACCTATAATGCTGCCACCTCCCCCTCTCTGTTGAGGTCCCTCAAGGCTCTGTTCTCGGGCCCCTTCTCTTCTCCATCTACACCTCCTCCCTTGGCCAGCTGATACACTTCAATTACCATCTCTACGCCGATGACACGCAAATCTATCTCTCAACCCCTCGCCTCACTCCTTCAGTCTCCTCCCGAATCACTTGCCTACTGAACGACATATCAGATTGGATGTCACTCCACAAATTAAAACTTTCCAAAACCGAGCTCCTAGTTTTCCCCCCAGCCCGCGGCCCCCCCCCCAAGCTCTCCATCACGACCAACAACACCACCATCAGTCCCACCCCACAAGCCAAAGTTCTACGTGTCACTCTAGACTCCAATCTGTCCTTCCAGCCCCTTGTCCAATCGCTGGCAAATTCATGCAGGCTCCACCTCCGCAACATCTCCAAAATACATCCGTTCCAAGCCCCAGAAACTACTAAGCAACTCATTCACTCCCTTATTATCTCACGACTTGACTACTGTAACTCCCTCCTCACCGGCTTACCTCGTCACAGGCTATCCCCGCTTCAGTCTATCCTGAATTCTGCGGCCAGACTCATCCACCTTACCAACCACTCTGTATCCGCCACCCTCCACTGGCTTCCGATTGCCTAACGCATAAAATTCTAATTGCTAACATTGACGTACACAGCTATCCATAATACTGGCCCAAACTACATCACCGACCTGATATCCAAATACCACCCAACACGAACTCTTCGCTCCTCACAAGATCTCCTACTCTCTAGCTCCCTGGTCTCCTGCTTCCATGCCCGGCTCCAGGACTTCTCCAGGGTTTCCCCCATCCTCTGGAACTCACTACCCCAATCCATCAGACTGTCACCTACCCTCCTCACCTTTAGGCGCACCCTGAAAACCCATCTCTTCAGGGAAGCCTACCCCGCCCTCACCTAACTGCCAATCTCCTCCACTCCTGCTACCACTCCATCCCCCACAGCCATTTCCTCCTGTACTACTTTCCCCTCCCTCCTAGATTGTAAGCTACAAGGAGCAGGGCCCTCGAACCCCTCGTGTATCGCATTGTATTGTTACTGTGCTGTCTCATGTATTGTCTCCCATTGTAATGTACAGCGCTGAGCAAACTTTTGGCGCTATATAAATACTGTATAATAATAATAATAATCCTTCCATCTCCCCTTTTCTTTAGTCCCTTCCTGACCTTTTTACCTATTCTTCTTATTATAGTATTCTTATTTTACTTCTTCCATCCATCCTTTCTTTTTTCCCCTTCCTTAGTTCCCTCGTGCCCACCTTTCTTCTCTCCTCTTCTTCAGTTTCCTTCTGTCCTTTTCTTTTTTTCCCCCCTGTTTTTTAACTCAAATTCACACACAGGTGCATTAGTGCACAAAGATGAAGGATACTCCAGGGATAAAAACCTGTGAAACTATGAAAATTGTTAAACTAATGTACAATGGCTTCAGATTTAAAAGCAAGAAAGACGTAATATGCTAATATGTCTAAGAGCTTTCACAGAAAAATGGTTTGATTTCCCTTTAAATTGCTCAAGGAGTTGTTTAAGCTGATGCTTAGTTATTTTAAATAGCTTTGCCTTTACATATATTGAAAGAAAATCCAATCAATGCAAACACATGCCTGAAACAGCAGCCCTTATTTTGGCTTCTCTATTCATAGTTAAATACTTTTTAATATTAGGCTTTGTCTCCCTCCAGTGGTCTTGTCAACTACATATTCTGTAATGCACAGTATTGAGTTTTACACTGACTGCATGTTTTGGGCATGAATAAAATTTAAAATTCTAGAATTGTGCTAAACTGTAATTAAAATCAACTGCCAGGTTGATGCATTTATAGTGGTACCTCGCATAGCACACATACAGATAATTTTTAGTATTATCTCCTACTACTGCCTGATTTACCAAAAATGAAAAACCTTGAATCAAATCATCGCTGCCATTTTAACACCTAATTCATAAAACCTTGTCATTTTCAGGAAAAGTGAAACTGACGTGTTAATGGTTGTGTTGCTTTACCAGATTAAAAGAAACTATTGGTCAGCTTTGGCATCTCTCCTCCCATACTACAAAACAGGATTGAAATCTAATGTTCTCCCTCACACCAGGACTATGGGTTGGCATCTATTAGTTTGAGGGCTTGCAAAAGTACACTTTGCCACACTAGTGGCAGTGCAAATGCCCTTTATCATAAGGGTTTTTTTAAGAATGTGCTTCAGAAACAGGACACCCTTCACAATGGCGATGAGCCCTGGACTCCATCTCCACTGTATAAGGGTACCTGCAGAATAGGGTACCTTGAATGCAACATTGGTGAGGTAAGAAAAGTTGTTACCTGTTGCTTTGTGAACCTACAGATTAGCAAATCTGCACATTAATGTTAACCCAAAGATACAACAAAGCATCCCTTTAAAATATACCTGCCATGCTAATCCCCCCAATTTAACTCTTTAAATTTTATGCACCAATAACTGGCGACCCTCAAAAGTTATGCCTTGTGATTTCCAAATATTTTTGTAAAACATTCGTCTTTAAACATGAGTTTTTCATCAAGAAAAGGTATTATTATCTATCCTTGCAGTGTCAGACACACAATCTACAATGTACATTTTCTCAAACCAATTACAAAAAAAACTTACAGGAAGGATTCATGGGTGTTACTCCTATGATTTACATGGCTGAAGATGTAAGGTGTTCCTGACACCAAGGATGTAATTATATAGCTAGAACAGTGTGGTTCCACAATTTTCACACCAACCATTCTGTTCTTGGACAAAACCAAGGGTCAAGGTGCTGGAGCTACTCTGCCTGTGTGGATACAAATACGGGGGTAATTTCCTTACATTCAGTAGAACTGAAGAGATGGCTTGGAAAGGATATGAAAAGCCTTAAACATTACAGAACAAATCCAGTGAATGTGTTTAACCACTACTAGATATACTGGGTTCCTTGTCAATCTGGACCACCTTTTGAAACCCATACCTCTGCTGACACCACTGTACTCTTGTTCCCACAATAATCCACAACTGTAAAATGAACTAACACACAAACTAGTATGAACCAATATGAAGTTTATATTGGCATTGAATGTAACTTGGTCAAAAAGAACAGGATAACATAGGTATATGCAGCAAAGATAATCACATTGTCAGGGCTCCCGGTAAGACCAGAGATGCATGAACTGACACAGGGAAACGCAGGCTCAAGTATGGTGTAACAATATCATTTATTAAGGGTTATACACAAATATAACGTACAATATAACAAAACCAAACCTCCAACTGATAACGGAATGTACACAGATAAGAGCAGTCAGGGCTGGCGAGGTGGAGTGGTCAGGCGGGCCGGGTCAGGAATCATCGGGCAGACAAGACACAAAGGAGTAGGCAGAGCGTAGTCAGACGGGCCGGGTCAGGAACAATCAGGCAGACAAGGTACCAAAGGAGCAGACTGGAGAGTGGTCAGGAATAGCCAAGGTCAGGACAGGCGGAGTTCATTCAGGGTCAGGATCAAGCAGAATCAGGAATCAGGCAGGAAGCAGACAGGATGCAGGTACAGGGGCTAATGGGAAACATACACCAAGGCACTGACTGCAGGTCTGGCCATTCCCTAACTACATCTCCTGCAATCAGCCTCAGGTGATGGCTGACTGCAGGAGTAAGCTTCTGGTTGCTGAGAGCACCCGCTGGCCAGCCCTGGTACTGCAGCCCACAAGGCAGGTGAGTCCCACCACCATTGGCAAGTCCATTCCTGACACACACTTGTTAACTTTAAGAAAAAGTAACAGCATTCACAGTGAAATACCCGTAATTGAGCAGGCCTGCTTTCAGACATAATCCAATGCTTCCAGTCTGAGGGGAGTATTAAATCCCCAATGAGCAAAAAAAACAACTATCAAACAGGTAAGCTCACTGTGGGTCCTCAGAACTAGATGACAAGGGTTAAATGTGAAGTGAAGAGAGCTCTTACTTATAATTGGCCAAACCCCTTTAAGATTACTATAAATGGTCTTCTGTGCACTTGTTGGGGCCCAGTTGGAATGAAGTTGAATTAGGGTGTAACTGATAGTTCCTCAAAATGGTAACACTGAAATAGTGAGGAAGATGAGAAGGATTTATCACTTTTACTTGCGCTGGTAGTGAATTAGTGTAGGGTCCCTTTTAAGGCACTAGATAAAAGGCAGATTTGAAGCGGTGAAAGGTAATAACTGGCATAAATGTCTTTGGGCAAGGAACCCTCTCTGGATGTCAAAGCCTGAGGGCTACAGTAATAGGGATCCTGCTCTCTTCTGGAAAAGGGAGCTTGTTGTTTCAGTTGGCACTGCTATGTTCTGATATGTAATTGTATGTCCTGTGATCAGCCTGTATAATGAAACTGTGATGCAGATGTTTCCCAACAGGAGTGGCTGGGAGAACTAGGCTGCAGTGTGTGAGACAACTATATGTAATGTTCACAACTATATGCAAGTGGATAGCTGGGGTGATGAAACTGTCAGTGTTCACTTGATTAGTGAATTCTTGGAACTCTCTCACCCGATCAATATGACTTAGCAGCTTGTAGAAGTCCAGGTCCTCCAGCAGATGACAGCCCCATACAGACTCTCCGGTTCCAATTCGGTGTTCTGCTGGTCTCCAGCTAACAGAATTGCGCGCTGGACAATGTGGCAGGGTGGGCAATCAGCAAGCTCTTTCCACTCCTTCTTCCTCTCCGACTCTGGCTCCGGGGCCTAGCACTTCCACCATCATCACACTTCCTCTTCTTTTCTCTACTCTACTCTTTTCTCTCTCAGTCTCCAGGCTTTGATATTTATATGCCCCTGTCCACATGCTAACTCTCTCGGGAAATGCAGTCCCTGCTCACCATTGAAGTCCTGCTGTTCAGCATACAAGTTCCAGAGGGCTGTTCTACCAATGTGAATGACCCTGAATGACAGGCCACCGCCATCTAATGCCCATTTTAAATTACTGCACCTAACACCATTTCAATAGGTTACAGTTACAAAAAAAAATAAAAATTTTAAAAAAATAAGAATTTCCACTCACAAGATAATCTTCAAATGTTAAATTCCAGTACAATGGACCATGGAACTCGTTATGGCCATTGACTACGTTATACATGAAATCAACAAAGCAGGGAACAACTTTGCAGTTGAGCCTGGCCAGGAATGAATGTTGCAAATGATAAACCTAAAAAAAATACCTATATTTATCATATATAATATTTCTCAGTAAATATGCCAGCTTTCTGACATTAAAAGGAGACAAAGAGGAAGAACAAGCTTACACACACACATACTCATGAACTAAAATAAGACGAAGAGGAAGAGCAAGCTGACAAGCACACTTGCACACTGCTGTCATTAAAGCTATTAACTCCATACAGGTATTAGACTACAATATTTTTCATCATATTGGGTCTTTAAATGTATACTTTTTAAATGTCTTATTTCTATAGCTTATATAAATACTATCTTCAAAAGCATTAGAACAGTTGTCTCCCTAGACTCAGCTTAGGCAAAGCCACTGGACTGGAGCTGAAAGATAGCTTTTATTTTATTATTTTAATTACATCTTTTATTAAACTTTGTTTTAAAAATACAATACAAATAACAACCGTATATCTTTTGTCACATCATATACATCCACTTTATCCCCATTCCCACCCCCCCCCCCCCCCCCAAAAACCCTCCCCTCCCATTACAAACCCCCCCCCCCCCTCCCATTACAAAACCCCCTGTCCATTTCAATCTTACCATCTCTTTCCCCTCCTGTTAAATAACCCGTATCTATAAATCTATTTAACCATTTTCACTCTCTGACTCTACTTCCAGGGCACCTCTCATTTTTAAATATTTTTCAGATGTTTTAAAATCAATACCACCTACTCCACTCTTTCCTAAATTTTACCATTTTTTCTTCCTCCATATAACGTAGCTCCTCCATCCTATTAATATAATCAATTCTATCTATCCAGTCCCTCATTGTTGGAGTGTCCTGGACCTGCCAAAATTTAGGAATTAAACTTTTTGCTGTACCATGCTACCAAGGGATTCGGATGGAAGATGGAGTGCTGAGGGGGCTGTTGGTGGCCTGGGCGGTCCTCTAGGTCTAGGGGGAGCTGGCCTCCAGGCTGGGCTTGAGCTGGTTCAGGAAGATCCATTCAGCATCATGGTTTGGACAGAATCAATGTCTGGGAGCAGTGGGAGCAATGACAGAGTGAGTACATCAGCAAACCCAGGGATTCACAAGGGGAGAAACTGGCTTGTGTAACAAGCTTTCAAAGGACAGTGTTGTGCTTAACCCTTTATCCTTGTCCTGGGAGATCTTCAGAGCAGTCAGGATGGCTGGTAGTGACTGCAGGCTGTAGAGCTTGGGAGCAGTTCTACAGGGGAGAGGAGATACTTCTACATGTAGTTTGTAACAATCTGTGCTAACTTTCAGAGAGTCCCTAGCCCATAAGTTTGGTAAAATTATGATCTTTTTGGGATGTTTAGTTTTGTCAATTTGCTTTAGTAGTTCTTGTTCACAGCTGCATACAAGTTTGTGATGCCATCTTGTGGTTTTGACTGGTGTGACTTGATCTCAGCATATGTAGTTTCACTGTCAGAGTTTAATGTTGCACCGTCTGCCTTTTTTCTTCCTTTATTACACTTCACATCTGCGTATACAATTCCATCATCTTGTTGTGAGGAGGTCTGCGTGAACATACAAATATAATAACATGTTTATTTATCATATTTAAAAAAAATTTGTTTGGTCTAAGAGCTCTGTTAGTCAATGATTTTACCCAAGATTTACACAGCTTCAACTGCAGATTCATCCATTTTCACATTAAAAATGGATGAATCTTCAAAGTGGTGTATATAGTGGATGAAAACATTGATAAATACAGTTGTGGCCAAAATTATTCAACCCCCAATGCTGTAAAGGGGTTTAGGGACTATAGTGTACATTTGGAATTGTATTCAGAATCAAATCCTACAAGGACGTTGTAACTACCCAAATGCAACTAAAATGACATCAATTGTTTATGTAATACAGTAGTAAATGGTTCTTATGTGGTTTCTTCATTGCCACAATTATTCAACCCCTTAAAGACTACCACTCTGAAGAACAGAGGTTCATACAGGTGCTTTCCATCAGGTATTGAAAACACCTGTGGATGTCACCGAGCAGCAATCAAGCATAATAAGCACCAATTAGGCAGCTTTAAAATGACTGTGATACTCAGCTCCTTCTAGACATTTACTGGTGTGGTTACAAACATGGTGAAGGCAAGAGAATGGTCCAGGAAGACAAGAGAAGAGGTGATTTCTCTTCACAGGAAGGGCAATGGCTATAAGAAGATTGCAAAGATGTTAAACATACCAAGAGACACCTTAGGAAGCATCATTCGCAAATTCAAGGCAAAGGGCACTGTTGAAACGCTACCTGGTCGTGGCAGAAAGAAGATGCTGACTTCGACTGCTGTGCGCTACCTGAAGCGTAGAGTGGAGAGAAGTCCCCGTGTGACTGCTGAGGAACTGAGAAAAGATTTGTCAGATGTGGGTACAGAAGTTTCAGCCCAGACAATAAGACGCACACTGCGTAATGAAGGCCTCCGTGCCAGAACTCCCAGGCGTACCCCCTTGCTGTCTCCAAAGAATAAGAAGAGTCGACTGCAGTATGCCAAAAGCCATGTGGACAAACCACAAAAGTTGTGGGATAGTGTTCTGTGGACTGATGAAACAAAATTAGAACTGTTTGGGCCCATGGATCAACGCTATGTTTGGAGGAGGAAGAACAAGGCCTATGATGAAAAGAACACCTTGCCTACTGTGAAGCATGGTGGAGGGTCAATCATGCTTTGGGGCTGTTTTGCTTCTGCAGGTACAGGGAAGCTTCAGCGTGTGCAAGGTACCATGAATTCTCTTCAGTACCAGGAGATATTGGATGGAAACGTGATGCAGTCCGTCACACACCTGAGGCTTGGGAGACGTTGGACCTTTCAACAGGACAATGATCCCAAGCATACCTCCAAGTCCACTAGAGCATGGTTGCAGAGGAAAGGCTGGAACATTTTGGAGTGGCCATCGCAGTCACCAGACTTAAATCCGATTGAGAACCTCTGGTGGGACTTAAAGAAAGCAGTTGCAGTGCGCAAGCCTAAGAATGTGACTGAACTGGAGGCCTTTGCCCATGAAGAATGGGCGAAGATACCCGTAGATCGCTGCAAGACACTTGTGTCAAGCTATGCTTCACGTTTAAAAGCTGTTATAACTGTAAAAGGATGCTGTACTAAGTACTAAGATTGAATGTCACTTGGGGGTTGAATAAAACTGATAATGCTGTGAGCACAGAAAAGACATTTGTGGTTATTTCATTATAACTGTTATGTTATATTTGTCTGACCTACAAGTGCCTCTTTAATGTAAATGTAAGCAAGATGACTGAATGATCAAAAGCAATGTCAAACTGGCCAAAACACTCAATTTCAGTGGGGGTTGAATAATTTTGGCCACAACTGTAGACCCTCCTTAAGTGTAAAAGTACACACACCTAGCGATAATTTCACTTTAAGCAGTATTAAATTAAAAAACAAACCTTTATTATATTACAGCTTACAAGTTCTTAGATGTAATGGGTGCATTGGTATTTCTTTTTAGACTTTACTTCTTTTATTTTCACCTGGCGATCCAGTAAGTTTTTCAAAAGAACAAGCTGCAGATGTAGCAGTTAGAGGGTTGAGACAAACCATTTACTACTGACGGGTGCTTAAAATGATTAGCTTTTATTCCTTTATGTAAAACGGTTGCTATAACTGCTTATACAGTATTAACTGGAGTTTGGCTTTAAGTTGTTAGTGTATCTAAATCTACTAGTACATCTAAGACTCTCCTCCCTCAAGACTGACAATACTGCTGTCCAAAAGTGCCCCCATGCTCATTCATCCACAGTGGGGGCACTCTAATACAGGATGTGTGCTACTAGCCAGATCACCAGGTAAAAATAGAGGGAAAGAAGCCTGAAAAGAAAGAAAACTAATGCAGCCACAACATCTGATGATTGGTAAGCTGCTCTATATATTACATTTTTGTTTTGGGTTTAATAGCACTGTTAATTGAATGATAATTCAATAAGTGCATACCAAACAGGCAAACAACGCAGCTTCCTGAGCCAGAAAACTGGTGCAAAAAATGGTCTGGAGTGGTGTGCAGGTGAACCTGATTTAGTCTAGCTGAGCCACCCAGGTTCTGCAAGGTTTTATTATATTGTGAAATTGAAAATAGCACAGGTTCTGCAACTAAATAACAAAGATCACCGCAGTTTTCAGCATAGAACTGCCATAGATCTCCACCAGGTCAGACCTGGCATACAGAATGTGAACTGTCAATGGACAGCTTACATCTCTCTTTCTCACTCGTTCAAAAAGTAATTTCAGGCAAAAATAATTTCAAACTAAACTAAACTGTACTATACTTTGCAGTTGATGATACTGCCTGTTCCACCTCCAGCAGCGAAATTCAGCCTGCATATTACATTTGGCCACTAGATGGAGCACGGAATAAATGTACTGTTTTGCAGAAACCAGAATCTATCTAGTTAATAAAAGCTCCTATAATCCTCTATTCTAAGAAAAGGAAACAGGTGCATCCTGGGAGCTTAGGCTCCAACTCAAAGTGGAGCTCCACCCAAAAGGGGAAATTCTGCTTTAAGGCTTCGTCCCCCACTCCCCGTTAAGGATTGGCACCTTTGCCCACCTTTGGGGGAGAAGGGGGTACCCTAATTCAACAGGTAACCATTCCCACTTCTGCTGCGATCGCCTAGGCGATCGGAAACAGACGTTGTCCTACCCCCTCCCACCCTGTAG
Source organism: Staurois parvus (assembly GCF_062004578.1). Classification (NCBI taxonomy): domain Eukaryota; kingdom Metazoa; phylum Chordata; class Amphibia; order Anura; family Ranidae; genus Staurois; species Staurois parvus. The sequence goes on from NW_028318054.1 coordinate 5,806,731, forward strand.
TCTTCTGGGACATGTGACAGGTCCCAGAAGACTATGGGACCATTCACAAAGTACAGCGCTGCTCACGCATTCGCAGTGGGCAAGTGAAGCCGCAAGCTGTCACAGCCGGGTGCCCACACTGAAGATGCCAGCTCCAGGGACACAGGACGGCTGGTGTCAGGACACTGCGAGATTAAAGGACAGGTGAGTGTCTGTTTTTTAAAAGTTAGCAGCTACAGTTTTTGTAGCTGCTGACTTGTTTTTTTTAATCTTGACTGGACCTCTGCTTTAAGAACTGAGGGAAAGGAACAAACCATAATTCTATGCAGCACATGTCATGGATTGAACTTACATCACCTACAGGCAGCACTGCTGGTGAGTATGGTTGATTATATGAATTTCGTATCTATTTTTTCCTAATAGCTTCACTCGCCCTGTTTTGCTAATAAAGCTTCAAGATTATATTCAGGCTGGCTTATTGCAGAATAGCTGCATGTCGAGTTTCACAACAGGGTAGCAAGGACAGAACTGTGACACAGCGGCTACCCATCAAGTGGGATACACCATGACTACAAAGAGGCCTGCTACACTGTCAATGCAGCCACTCTACACAGTCAAGCACCTCCACAAGCAACATGTTGCAGAATCAGGCACCTTCACTTAAAATGAGGTCCCGAGTCTCTGGTTCCTCTAGATCCTCATCCACAAGTAATACACTCGCTATTGCTCATACAAATGTTGAACCCACAAAAGCCAGAAAAGTCTTTGCCAAGCAAGAAATACTGATAGAAAAAAAAAAGAGAGAGAGAGTGCAATCCTAGAGGCTGTGAGAGCACACTTAGAGGCTGACAAGGCACAACAAGAAGCACACTGAGAGGCTAAGAGAGCTTGATTAGAGGCTGAGAACATGCAAGAACAGGCTGAGAGAGAGCAATAGGAAGGGTCCTTGGAAATACAGAAAGCCCTACTAGAAGCAAACCTAGAGAAGCTTACTGTAAAAGAAGTGGCAGTCACTAAACGTGAAGCAGAGGCCATAGAATTAGTTGTATACCCTGGTAGGGAACACAGTAGACACAGCAGTGTACTCAAGCTCAACTTCAAGATCCTCTATAACTTATTTTGGATTACATCCATCAACACTCCAGACCAAGCAGCAACAAAGACAACATTAAGGAGACAAATTGAGGATGCTACATAGCACCATCACATATCAACAATAAGCCTTAAATCTGCAAACAAGAGAACTACAATTAAAGTGAAACCTCTTATGACAGACCCTTACATGCAAGGTACCAGAATCTACAAATTATCCTCCAGATCCTGCCTTCACATCAGAATGGCACAACAGGGACTGGGTTAAACCAGAGACTCTTAAAAGGTATGATTACACATCACCTTTTCACCATAGCAATGCACAGCCAGTTAATCAAGCCACGGTAGACTTCGACAAGTTCTTTGCACGATGTGATTTAGTAACAAAAGGACTTGGAAGGTTTAATTGCCACCCTGAAAGCTACAGAGCCTGGCAATCTTCTTTCCAAAACACTATTAGAGGCCTAGACCTGTCATGTAGTGAAGAGACAGACCTCCTGATCAAATGGCATGGAAAGGAGCCAGCAGAACATGCTAGGTGAATCAGGACAATAAATATAAACTACCCAGACACTGGCTTCAAAATGATCTGATATAGTCTTGACGAATGTGTATGGCTCAGCAGAATCAATAGAAAATGCACTATTCAAAAGATTTGATTGCTTTCCTAAGATATCTAACGTGGCCTATCAGAAAGGCAGGAAACTAAGTGACTTACTAATGGAACTTCAGGTAGCCAAAGCCAAAGGAGACTTACAAGGACTTGCTTTCCTTGACACAGCCAGAAGGTGTCAACCCAGTGTACAAAAGCTGCCCTATAACTTACTAGAGCGGTGGATCACACATGACTCAAAATATAAAAGACATTATAATTATTATTATTATACAGGATTTATATAGCGCCAACAGTTTGCTCAGCGCTTTACAATATAACGGGAGACAATACAGCAACAATTCAGTTCAATACAAGAGGGATTTGAGGGCCTTGCTCCTTGGAGCTTACAATCTAGGAGGGAGGGGCTAGTGGTACAAAAGGTAGTAACTGTGGGGGATGGACTGGTTGGAAGAGTAGAAGATTCCAGTATTAGCTGAGGGCACGATAGGCTTCCCTGAAGAGATAGGTTTTAGAGATCGTCTAAAAGTGAGCAGAGTAGGCGATAGTCTGATAAATTGGGTTAGAGAATTCCAGAGGATGGGGAAAGCTCTGGAGAAGTCTTGGAGACGAGCATGGGAGGAGGAGACAAGGGAGCTAGAGATTAGGAGGTCTTGCGAGGAGCGGAGAGTACGGTTTGGGTGATATTTAGAGACAAGATTGGTGATGTATTTTGGGGCAGAGCTACAAATGGCTTTATACGTTATTGTTAGTGTTTTGAATTTTATCTGTTGGGCAACGGGAAGCCAGTGGAGGGATTGGCAGAGAGGGGTGGCAGATACAGAATGGTTAGTAAGGTGGATGAGTCTGGCAGCAGCATTCATGATAGACTGAAGAGGGAATAGTCTGCAATGAGGTAGGCCAATTAGGAGGGAGTTACAATAGTCAAGGCGAGATATAACAAGGGAGTGAATAAGTTGCTTAGTGGTTTTCGAGGTTAGGAACGGGCGTATCTTGGAGATATTGCGGAGGTGAAGTCTACAAGATTTGGACAGCGATTGGATTTGAGGCTGAAAGGACAGATGGGAGTCTAGGATTACACCTAGTACCCTGACATGAGGGGAGGGACTGATGATTGTGTTATTGATCTTGATGGAGAAGTCAGGGGAGGGGGCACGGGCTGGAGGGAATACTAAGAGCTCAGTTTTGGAAAGATTGAGTTTGAGAAAGTGGAGTGACATCCATGCTGATATGTCACTTAGAAGGTTAGTAATGCGAGTGGAGACTGAAGGGGTGAGGTGAGGGGTAGAAAGATAGATTTGTGTGTCATCAGCATAGAGATGGTACTTAAAGCCATGGGAGTTTATCAAGTGACCAAGGGAGGAGGTGTAGATGGAGAAGAGAAGGGGTCCAAGGACAGAACCTTGAGAGACCCCTACAGAAAGAGGGAGTGAAGAGGAGGAGGCAGCGTTATAGGTAACACTGAAGGAGTGCTGCAATAGGTAGGAGGAGAACCAGGAGAGAGCAGAGTCTCTGAGGCCAAGAGAGTGGAGTTTTTTGAGGAGGAGAGGATGGTCAACCGTATCAAAAGCCGCAGGGAGGTCAAGTAGTAAGAGTACGGAGTAGCGGCCATTGGTTTTAGCAGTTAGTAGATCATTAGTGAGTTTTAGTAGGGCAGTTTCAGTGGAGTGTAATGAGCGAAAGCCGGACTGTGAAGGGTCATGAAGGTTGTCCATGAGGTGGGAGCTCAGGCAATTGCAGACTAAGCATTCTACGAGTTCAGAGGTAAATGGCATCAGGGAGATGGGTCTTAAGTTGTTCAGGTTGGTGGGGTCCAGGGAGGGCTTTTTAAGTATGGGAGTGATGTGCGCATGCTTTAGAGGGGAGGGGAAGGCACCAGTAGACAGGGAAAGATTGAAGATGTGAGTGAGGGAGCATAGGATGGAAGAAGAGGGTGACTGTAGTAGTTGTGAGGGGACAGGATCCAGGGGGCAGGTAGTAAGACGGGCTTCTGAGAAAACCTTAGTGACCTCTTCAGTAGTAGCAAGGTCAAAAGAGGAAAGTGTTGAGGGAGGTTTAGTATAAGGTATGCTAAGTGGGATGGATGTCTGTGCAGTGGTGATGCCCCTACGAATTGCTTCAATCTTGTTTTTGAAATGATTTGCAATCTCGTGAGCAGTGAGTGAGGTACTGGGTGGAGGTGGAGGTGGAGAAAGTAGAGAGTTAAAAGTAGAGAAGAGACAACGAGGACTGGATGACAAGGTATTAATAAGAGTAACAAAGTAGGCTTGTTTGGCAGCATGAAGGGAGGACTTGTATGTTAAGAAAGCAGATTTATATAGGGTGAATGCTTAATTTAATAATGTTCCAATTCCCCCTTTCTCTGTTTTTGTGGACTTTGTAACCCAGCAAGCTAGAACTAGAAATGATCCTAGATTTGACTTCACATTGTCATGTGTTGCTTCTAAAGTACTGAACCCTCGCAAACCTCCAGTAGCAGTACACAAAATTAATATGACTCCAAGAGATTCTTTTCACAGGTCTAGGCTCTCTAACTCAGGGACAAAGATCAAAGATCCTGGTAAGCAGTGTCCTTTGCAGTGGAAGCCACATCCTCTTCTAAAATGCAGAGCCTACAGAGAGAAGTCCATGAAGGAATGCAAAGCCTTCCTGAAGAATAACATCTGCTACAAGTGCTGCTAATCGGCATCTCACTTTGCCATGGATTGTAAGGTCAGTGTAAAATGCACAGAATGTGACAGTTCAGATCACAACACAGCTTTACACCCTGTGTCAGCCCCATGAACTTTACAATGCATTCACAGCACTAGTGAGCATGGCAGGGAGGAGGAACACACTGCTACAACTACACCAGAGATCTCTTCTCAATGCACAGAGGTCTGCAAAGGTGGTAGGTCATGCTCCAAAATCTGTCTAGTCAGAGTTTACCCAGCAGGACAAAGGAACAAAGACATGAAGCTTTATGCAATTCTAGATGATCAAAGTAACAAGTCTTTAGCTAGCTCAACCTTTTTTGACATATTTGGCATTAAAGGTTCCAACATTCCCTACTCCTTAAGAACTTGTGCAGGAGTAGTGGAAGCGGTGGGTAGGAGAGCATTTGGCTACCTAGTCGAATCTATAAATGGAAAAACATGCCTGACACAGATCTGAAATTCCTGCACCAGATGCAGTGGTTCATCACCCACACCTGAAATGCATAGCACACTTGATACCACAACTTGATCCTCAGGCTCAGATAATCTTATTCCTTGGGAAAGATTTCTCACGAGTCCATAAATTGAAAGCTCAAATTAATGGTCCCCACAATGCTCTCCTCATGCTCAGAAGTTAGACCTTGGATGGGTTATTATAGGAGATGTCTGTCTAGGAAACATGCAGAAACCCGCCTCTGTTAACAACATGATTACAAATGCATTATAGACAGACATCCCTCCCTTTTCTGGCCATGTCAAAACCACTTCCTCAGAAAGGAATCGCCATGCACTACCCACTTGCCTTGTTCTTTCATAGGCACTTCTAGTGACAACCTTGCTTGTGACAGTGGCCACAACCATTTAGGGTGCACAGTCTTTCAAAGAACAAAAGTGGATAATCAGGCAACAATGTCTAATGAGGACAAACTCTTCTTGGAAATAATGGATCAGGGACAAGTCAAAGATGACGCAAAAAGCAGGGTCGCACCTCTTCCCTTCAGACCACAGAGGTGACACCTACCTAATAACAGAACAAGTAAAAAGATCTTTCTCTTTCCTTTAACGAATGGTCATGCAGAAATAGCTCCCACTCCTTAAGACTCTGAGGAGTGCTGGTACCTACTGATATTTGTAGTATACCACCCAGGAAGCTGGGTCAAATCAGAGTAGTGTTTGACTCTAGCTCCAAATTTGAGGGTGTCTCCCTAAACGATGACTGTGTTGCTTTCAAAGCTGACATCTAACAGAAGTTCCATTGCTTCCTTGTCAGAGAGAAAGACAGATTTCTTTGCTTTTGAGATAATGACCCTTCCAAAGACATCCATGAATACTGCATGAGACTAAACATCTTCGGTAACAGCCCTTCTCCTGTATTTGTTATCTATAGACTCGGATGTTCCGCTCAGGAAGGTGAGCCTGAGTATGGCTCAAAAGCTAGACAATTCATAGAAAAGGACTTTTATGTAGATGACTGTTCAAAATCTCTACCTTCTAATGAGTCTGCAATTAGTCTTCTAAAAAGAGCACAGCAAATGTTAGCAAATGTTAGCCTGCTCTAACCTCAAGCTTCACAAGATTGCTTCCAACAGTAAAGAAGTAATGGAAGCTTGCCCGACCTAAGATAATGCTAATGATTTAAGAGACTTATATTTAGGGACAGACCCCTTTACCTGTACAACGCAATTTTGGTCCTTTACTTTCCAAACAAGCACAGAGAAAAGACCTTTCACTGACAGAGATGTCTTGTCCACAATTAATAGCCTGTACGATCCATTAGGATTTGCAGCCCATGTCACCATTTAGGGTGAAGCACTGCTTAGAGACTTAATTCACAAAACATCTGACTGGGATGCCCCATTGCTCCTTGATAAAAGAAACGCTTGGGTAGAGTGGAGAAATTCTCTGACCGCTTTATCCGATCTGTGTGTTTCAATGCTTCTGTCAAAGTAATAGCTGTTGTTGCCTACTTAAAAACTGTAGATGCTACAGCACAGCACCACATAGGATTTGTCATGGGTAAAGAAAACTGGCTCCTCGCTCTGTGCACACCACATACCTAGACTAGAACTTTGTACTATAGTATTAGCTGTTGAGCTAGATGAACTTATTGCATCATAAATGGACATTGTCCTTAAAGATGCCGATTTCTACACTGACAGCAAGGTGGTGATACCTTGCATCTATAATGATACAAGACAATTCTATGTTTATGTCAACAACAGAGTGCTAAGAATTAGGAGATCCTGCTGTCCAAGACAATGGCACTGTGTCTACTGACCATAACCTTGCAGATCATGCTACAAGAGCTGTTGCTGCTTACAGGACCTGCATTCTTGCACAGTACAGAACATATCAATTCTGAGAGTTGTACAGTTGAGCTAGTAGATCCAGACTATCTTAAATCCCACAGCTTTAACAGATTCTCAACGAGAAATCAATTCCCGCTGACTCTACAAAACTTTGACCCATTTCTTGATCAAAATGGCCTTGCCACCAAAACTCTTCTAAGTAGGAATTGGAGAGTCAGAAAGGTTGAAGTTAAAGTTCAAAGGAACAAGGAAGCAAAGTTGTTCCTCAGACCAGTTTCTGACATGGTCTTGCTGGTTTCTTCTGGGGACACAAACAGGGGTATCTGTTGATACCAGGTGGGGAGTATTCTGCCTCCAGCAGGGAAATTCAGCCTGCAATATCAAATTTGGCCGCTAGACAGAGCCTGGAACACATTTTCTGTTTTGCAGAAACCAGAATCTATTTAGTTAATAAAAGCTCCATCCTCCATTCTATGAAAAGGAAATAGATGCATCCTGGATGCTCAGACTCCATCTTAAGAAATGAGGAAAAGGAACCAACCATAGTTCTCTGCAGCACATGTCATGGACTGAACTTACATCCCCTACAGGCAGCATCACTGGTGAACATGGACCTATTGCCATCTACAGCCTAATCATTTCATTGTGTTTGTATATTTCATATATTGATTATATGTATTTCTTATCTATTTTTTCCTAATGGTTTCACCTACCCTGTTTAGTTAATAAAGCTTCAAGATTACATTAAGTCTGGCTTATTGCAGAACAGGAGGGTTTAGCTGCATGTCAAGTTACACACACAGGGAAACATGTAGCATGGTCAGAACAGTGCCATCTTAGCCCTATTTAGTTCTAGGGTTGCCATGAAGCTGCACATTTGATTAGCTATAACACCAGCCATTTGAGGGCTTGAGAGCTGACATAATCAAACTGGCAACTGTGACAGCTATCACCAGAGGCATGCCTTGAATGTAACAGTTTTGTAAACAACTTAAATCAGTAGGTTTAGGTCTGACTTAAAGCTGAACTCCAGTCTGTAGGATTCTAGGTAAATTTAGTTGTTGGCTCCTTCTGAAATCAAGGGAGAAATAATTGTTTGGACTGGTCTGCTCAGGGGTTTCACAGGCTAGGAGCTTGATTGCTTCCCCCTGCCTATGGAAGAAATTTCCAGAGCTTAGAGTGGGAGACTCAAAATAACCAGCCTGAATATTTATCAGGCCAATCACTGGAGAGGAGTGTCAAGAAGGGAGCTGGAATGGTAAATAGCCTGAAACACTGGGGGTCAGGTTTCCTTCTCCCTAGGAGGGTTCTAGAGCCAGAAGGGCTGCTGTCCTCAGGCATCCCATGGACTGTACAGCTGCTTCAGAGGCCCAAGCAGTGTCAGGGCTGAGGACCTAGATGGACTCTGTTAGAAGTTGATTACAGAACCTAACCACAAGGGACTTGGTTTGGAGAGGTGCCGTCTCAATCACTGGTCCATGTGCAGATGAAGTTGGTAGGTGGCAACTGTACTGGGAACTTGTGAGCAAAGATCTTAAACTGATTCCTGTGAATGTGTAGTGTTTTAGAAAAGAATGTACTGGGTAGCAGTAGTTATGCATCAGTAAGAGGTAACCAGATGCCAAAAACACTTGCCCAATGGTTTTTAGCTGTGAGGCCCAAGACTGTTCAACACCCACTGTTACTCAAGGAGCTTTTCCTCTCGTCATTAAGTTCTGAGACCCTAGATGATCCATTGGAGTCGGAGTGTATAAACTGGTGCTTGGGTGACTGGCAACCTCTGTACTGTTAGTGAAGATCCAGCTATTACCAACGGTCCCTTAGGGGGTAGTGATACATACCTATGCAGTGTGCACTGCCCCCCTATATGACTAGTGGTCCTGCATTTTATGTGATGATGATGGAGAGCCGACAACTGGGTGAGTGGCAAAGAGTAGAGCCGTACAGCCTTAGAGAAGCCTGCGGGACTGAAGAATAATATTTCACCTAATTCATCACCCCCTGGACAATAGGAGCATTTTACTAAGGGGACACGTGCCCTGGGCACAGAGGCACTATGAAGAGAATGGGGGGCTGAGAGCCCTCACTCATGTCATTCAGAACAGAGCAGTGCAGGGTAGTGGCAGCTGAATTCTGCTCTCTCCTACCACCAGCTTCAGGACTGGAATCTCCTCAACCTCCCTCTTCAGTCTGGTGCAGGACTGCAGGAACAACTCAGAGGTGGAACCTACTATTTGCTAGCTATTGCTGCTTGCTGTGTGGGTGGGATAGGGATGTAGCCAGCCTCAGAGATCCCACTGTCTCACCTGGAAGTGGGAGGTGTGAGCTGAGTAGAAGGAGGGAGTGTGTGCTGAGGTAAGCTCAACTGGTGGTATTTGATATGGATGGATTAGTATTGCTGTTACTCCCTGTGAAACACCAGACTACAGGAAGTAGGAGAATGGGACTGGAGCAGGTTGGAGGAAGGGGTTACCACTGCCATGACCACCAATGCAGGTGGAGGATGGGGTGTAACTTTCAATGTCACTGACCCCCCCCCCATTGGTGGTCACTTGGCAGTGAATGTTAAACCCCCATCCTCTCACCTTGCATTGGTCCTTATGGCAGTGAAATTTTAACCCATCACCTACCCTTCTGCAGTTGTGGCCATGTCAGTGAAAGTTGACCCTCTCCCCCACATTGGTGGTCATGGGAGGGATTAAAATGTCAATGTCACTGACCACCAATGTGGGGGGGGGTAATAATACTGACACCAATGATGGGGGTCTTCATTGTAATCAATGACACCTGTGCTAGGGTTGTTATTGTATTCACTGACACCAACACTGGGGGTCGTTACTGCATGCACTGGCACTTGTGCAGGGGATTATTATGTTGTCTACTGACACCAATGCTGGGGTTTATTAATGCGTGCACTGATACCTGTACTAGTGGTATTATTTCATCCACTGACATCCATGCAGGGGATTATTATTGTATGCACTGACACCTGAGCCGGGAGTTATATTGCATCCAGTGACACCAATACTAGGAGTTATTGTGTGTAGTAATACCTGTGCTGGGGGTTATTATGCCATCCACTGACTCCAATGCTGAGGGTTATTCTTGTGTCTAAGGGGGAAGGGGTGCAATTTGGCATCTTTACGCTGGGCACTGGTTGATCTTGTCCCACCACTGGCTCCATGTCATGGGCACATTTTACAACAGTCTGGAGTTTAATCAACACCTAAATCTATCCAGAGAATATTGATGTTGTATTAATATTAGAAAGTTCACTCCATGTGCCTAAATCTAAGTTCAATGTAAACCACTACAGCCACATACTGTTCTTGTGTGGGTCTATTTTCTCAGAGTCTGTGCTGTGCAGGCCAAGGCACGCATCAATCAAACTGTTAGTTGTAAAAACTTCTGCTTTGTCGGAGTTAAAGAATTAACTTTGCCACCTTTTGTTCCTTTTTTATTGTTAAAATGGACAGTGGTTCCTATTTTCCTGACCAGCTGGCAACTTTAAGTGGAATACAGGATAATATCTACAGATCACAATTTAAAAGTATAGATTATAACCTTCCAACATCCAGATCCCCCCCGTGAGAGTAAATACGGCATTATGGCCATTAGATGGAGTTGATGATCATAGGAAAGAAATATTTATTTTCATAAAACTTTTCAGTGTACATGCAGTTTCACAGGATGAATAGTTCTTCAAATTGTTTATATCATCTTTCCGAAGTGCAAAATCAATTGGGATTTTAACAATCACAAATCTGTAAAATATGTTTTCCCGTGAAAAATAATAATTTACCAAAACTAAGCTATTGTGCTATGGATATGTCAGGGGCCAAACTTGAGGCCCACCTGAGCTCCACTCAAATTGACCACCACTGCTATGTGTTCTAGGACAGACTGCATTGCCTACGTTGCTTAATGCTCAGTGCACTGCACTTTTGAAGGATCTCAGTCAGCTGACTTGTATGGGACACTCCCCAACATGCTGTAATGCAGATAACATGGATTACAGTGGATTTTTTTCTATGCATTTTGCCTCTTTAGTACAATGGTGGTCATTGCAGAAAATGAGAACTAATCATGAGTTCTAAATACCCCTCTTTCTTTGTTTAGCTTTTAAACTGTCTTGTCTGTCCAATGCTAGGCATTCTCCTCATCCTAACACTGAATATCATTTCTATTATATCTTTAGTATTATGTGAAATTACCTTTATTTGAGCATAAGTGACTTCTTCCTCTGGATTCTTCTTCCTTGGATTCCTGTTACCATTAGAAAATGCAATTTGATGGTAAACTAAAGTGTCCTTTTTTTCCTGTAAATTGAGAATATGTGTTAATATAATAAATGCTTTTGTTTATATACCTTTGTTTTACTACATACTGTGGCACCTCATGCTTATTATTAATTATGGGCTGCATGTTTTAGTTGAACATAAGTTCAACTCGAACATGAGCCATTTGTGTGTTTGTTGATCACACGAACGGTACGGGCAACAATGCACTGCGTCTTGACAGTGCATAGTGATTTGCCAAAGCATTGCACCTGACCACATGTCAGGTGCAATGTTTTGACCAATCACAGGGCACGATGACTTCACAAGGGGGTGGGATGATCCTGCCCCCTTGCGAGGTCATCACCATATTTAAGAACTGTCATCGCAGCTGTCAGACGGCGGGAGCCAGCGTCGAGGGTGAAGCAGATTTTTTTTCCCTTTTTTTTGGATTGGCAGTGGCAGCGGACATCTAGATTGACAATGGATCTACATCGGGGGACATTTTTTTTATTTTTATTAAAGAACATGTCAAAGACTGTCTCCTGTCACATTTACACTACACTTTTTTTTGTGAATGGGTAGCAGTACCGCATACTCATTCACATGGCGGGGTCGGAATCTGGGTGCGCCCTTTTTAAAGGGGGCTTCCAGATTCCGATAAACCCCCTGTAACGGTCCCCAGACACCCATGATGGGGTATCTCTGTCAAGAAGCTGCTTCTCAGGCTCTGGAACATGAGACCAGTGAATCTGGCTATTATTACCCCAAGATCCAGATGACACCAGATTTGAAGTAAGCCAGAAGGTAGACTAGTTTATTTGAACACAGATACAAGATATATAAACTCAAGGGGATAATCCCCCCTCCCTGCATAATGACACATGGCAGGGCAATCTATATTTAGTAACAAGAGACACACAGGTATTCAAACTTCACACCAACAGACTGTCCCATCAGGAGGGAGAGCTGCTGGAGACAATCCCCACAAAGCCAATACACATAAACACATATATCCCATAATAGTTTGCTTCCAAGCCAGACACACAATAGAACAATGGGATGCAACCACATAACATCAAACAATCAACAACCCCCCACCCCAATATTAGGACAGATCACAGTTTACCCCTAACAAGCACAGGGTGATTTACACATAAGAGGGATATGGGGAGCTGAGACAGGGGCTCCCCACCTCTCCGAGTGAGCTGGGTTCCATGGGCCTGCAGACCCCAACAACCAGGGTTGTGGGGAAGAGACCCTTGTCCCCATCAACATGGGGACAAGGTGCTTTGGTGGGGAGCCCCCCCTGCCCCAAAGCACCCCCCCCATGTTGAGGGCATGTGGCCTGATATGGTTCAGGAGGGGGGCACTCACTTGTTACCCCCCCCCTTTCTTGACCTGCCAGGCTGCATGTACAGATAAGCATCTGGTATGGATTTAGTGGGGGAACCCAACACCATTTTAAAAAAAATTTTGGCAACCCCAAAGGGCTTGGTATGGATGGGAGGGGGGACCCCATGCCGTGTTTTTAAATAATTTTTTTAATTGTTGAGCAATGCCGATATATTTTTTGACATTCAGCTGTCAGCAGGGAACCCCGCTGACAGCTGAAACATGAATGAATGTTTCACTACTAAAATACTTAATAATAAAAATCATGCAGTATTTTAGTAACTGAGCGGTACCTTACCACATACTCAGAAGCGGTAAGATACTGCTCAGTAAATTGTCCCTGTCTGAAGTTTGCGGTCGAACTTTCAATAGGTTTGATTGTTCGACGGTGAACCGAACAGGGGGTTGTTCAGCCTATCACAACTTATTATAATTGAGGTACATACTGCATCTGTCACAGGAGTCATCTCACAACTATTGCTGGAATCCTTAGTACCTAAAAGAAGAACAACAAAGTTTAAGTGGAGACATCAAGTTGAACATACTTTATTCAGATACCGGAAATTGCAGTAAAGTCTGATACTGTCTTTGTCTCAAGAGCAGGAAAACCACAACTTCCATGCAAATGCTATCAATAGGTTTCCCATGCTTCTTCTAATTTTTGCTCAGGATGCCATCAATATCTTTGTTTAAAGTTTGTCTTGGGTTTCTGTGATCACTGATATGCAGCAACCAGAAACGTAAAGAAAAATTAGGTGGGTGTTTACATATTTATTTCAGCATTAAATTGTAAATTGTTGAAAAATAAAATTGTAAAATGTTTAAAAATATAATTATTTTATTTTAAAGTCAGTTAAATGTGAAATATGTGCATAGGAATATTTTGTGTCTTGCAAATATAGCTCATAGCTCCATTTCACATTTTCCTGGGTCTTATTATCTGTTTCGTTGAAAAACACATGTTGTTTACAAAGCCCAATAGCTAAAAATAGAATTCAAGCACACAGTTGAATGTGTTACCCGGGACTGTTGATTATATTGTGCGCAAAGTGTTAAGCCAAAAAATGCTGAGGGTTTAATACTACTTTAAAGCAGTGATTAATCCCAAATAAATAATAGAAACAGATAACCAACACAATTTTGCAAACTTGGAAACCTAAAACCTAAAAGGTTATCTCTGAACCTGACTCTCCAGCTTCATACAACTACTGTGGTCAATATTAGGGATCCAACTTTCCCTTTAGCAGTTTTAATTACCATTTTATTGGAAAGAAGACAGCAAGAGGACTGAAAATTCTTTTGCTGTAACAAGAAATATGACACTTCATGGCTGTAGGGTTTACCCTCTACTGGAGTTTTCAAAAGATCTGAGATGTTAGAGGGTGACTCACCCCAGCATGCATGTTAGTAACAAAAATAACTACTGAGTAGACTAAAACTTTTCCGATGCCAGAACGAATGATAAAAAAGATTTTATTTTTAAGGCTGTTAGTGGTAATTCATACTTAGATCATGTAGCCATATCATAAATGGTATTATATTTTAGAAGACTGTTGTACTTCACTCTTAGGTTCTATAGGCAGAACAGATTATAATTGGGATTTCTTTTTGTAGGCTGGTTGTTCGAATTCACTCCTTGAAGGTAAATGTTATTGGTAAGGTGAAATTAAATTTAAACTATTCAGAAATAGTGTAAGGTTTAGTGCAGGGGTGGACAACTGTAGCCCTCCAGCTGTTGGTGAGCTACAAGTCCCATCATGCCTCTGCCTTTGGGAGTCATGCTTGTAACTGTCAGTTTTGCAATGCCTCATGAGACTTGTAGTTCTACAACAGCTGGAGGGCCACAGTTGCACACCCCTGGTTTAGTGTGTAAGACAGTGGGTGAATTCACTAGGTGCAAACATACAGTAGCTCATTTAGATAAGGCAAGCAAATGCAAAAGCATACATAGTTTCTGCAGGCCCTGAAACTTCCACTCGCCAGCTCGCATTTGGTGAGTGGAAATAAAGTGAGGGCGAGGGACAGATCCATCAAACAGCTGATGGATATGGAGCAGGGTGCTAGCGCCAGGGGCGGGCTAAGCTTTCAGGCATTCACACACTACCCGAGGGCCCAGGGTCCTCAGGAGGTCCTATGACAGGTTCCTGAAAAGTTGGAGAGGGCTGCAGGGTGGATTGTGCAAGCGTGCTCCGAGTTTGGTGAGAGGAGAGGGAGACTGACAGAGCCCAAGGAGGAGGACACTTCACAGATTGGTGAGAACTCAGCATGTAACAGTAGGAGGAAGGGGGAGAACTGTCTGTGACCGGAGTGCTGAGAAACGGAGTGTGACAGGCAGAGAGAGCCAGAGGGGAGATGTGTGTGTCTGTGTATATGTGTGTGTCTCCGTGTGTGTGCGTGCCTGTGTGTGTGTCTCCGTGTGTGTGCGTGCCTGTGTATGTGTATATGTGTGTGTGTCTCCATGTGTGTGCGTGCCTGTGTATGTGTATATGTGTGTGTGTCTCCGTGTGTGTGCGTGCCTGTGTATGTGTATATGTGTGTGTGTCTCCATGTGTGTGCGTGCCTGTGTATGTGTATATGTGTGTGTGTCTCCATGTGTGTGCGTGCCTGTGTATGTGTATATGTGTGTGTGTCTCCGTGTGTGTGCGTGCCTGTGTATGTGTATATGTGTGTGTGTCTCCGTGTGTGTGCGTGCCTGTGTATGTGTATATGTGTGTGTGTCTCTGTGTGTGTGCGTGCCTGTGTATGTGTATATGTGTGTGTGTTTATGTATGTGTATGTTTGTGTATGTGTGTGTGTGTGTATGTATGAATGTGTGTATGTGTGTGTATGTCAGTGTGTGTGTGTGGGTATGTATGTGGTGGTGGTGGTGAGGGCTCTGTATTCACTTTATGTAGTAGGGGGCCCTGTGTGTGTTCTGGGGGGGCACATTGTACCATAATGGAGACCATGTGTTCTAAGAGGGGGTTGTGTGCTCATTATAACCTCATATTATGGGGAAATGGTGTCATAATTGTGAGTAGCAGAAATACTGATCACCCCCCTCCCCCCCCTCTTTTCCTCTCACCCCTTTCTCTCTCTCTCACCCCCCTTTCTGTTTCTTTCACCCCCCACCATGGCTGGGGAGGGTGAAAAGGGGGTAGAGGACCAGCTGGGCGGGGGTGTGAAGGGGGGTATATATTTATTTTAGTAACTGTATTCGACATAAAACATTTAACAGTGTCATTTAATGAGAGAATTTACGAGGGTGTGTTTAGGGGAGGGATTAGGGGCATGGCAGGGGAGGGGTTGGGTGGGGCAACTGGTGGCAAGTAACTCCTAAGGCCTGGCTAGTAGCTCAGGACTTGAAATTTTGAGCCCTGGTTTCTGTACACTTTTCATTTAAAATGATTAATTGCTTACATAGTTTTTTTCCATTTCCTCATTTGATGTACTTCCTGGGGATTCTGTATTTGCTGTTTTTCCACTTCTTGTCACACAGCAGAAAGCCCTTACTGTGCATTATTTTTTTGGTTTCAGTTCTGTCAGTTTACGCTTTACTCTGTGAAAGCTCAGGTCTCTAGAATTGATGGTATGGAATTGGACTGGGCCATGGCTTGCTGTCCATCTCCCATTGAGAAAGGGGGGGCTTCTCTGAAAAATTGTATTTTCACTTTTTTTAGTCCATGAAGTAAAACAAACTAAAAATTCACTAGATATAAAGACGTGTGCTTTGTTTATACTATACTTACAAACTCTAGCACACTGGCAATGCTTTTGGACATGCCCCCTGGGCATATCCCTATAACTCCACTCCGTAAGACCTCAAATTTCTTAGCAAGCAAAGCAGAGTAACACAGAACAGAAGGATGGGTGGCCCATGTAATGTACTGTACTCCAAGATATGGATCTAACAGGCAAGTGAGAATTCCTTATATCTTAATCATACAGCACACGACACAGGCTTGATATTCCTAGATCCTTGGAAGCCCCCAAGCAATGAATCAAAGGGGTGGGCGACAACAAGGCAATTCAAATCATGCCAATAAGCCAAACAAAATAATAAAGAGTCAGGATCCAATTCAGAGTGTTGCTGAAAGAACTTTGTGGATAAAAGGTTCACCCCAGAGGTCTGGATATGAACCCGGAGAACTGAAGACCAGGTGGCGACCTTACAAAGCTGAGCAACAAATGCCCAGAAAACTCCCACTGATGTGGTATGGTGAGCATGTAAGGGTACTGGAGGTACCTCTTCCTTTAGAGTGTAAGAATTTGCAATGAGTTGTCTTTCCATTAGACATTTGTGTTTTGCAACAAATCGATTTTCAAATGAAAATATGATTTTCTGAGATTTGGATGTATACGAATCTCCGAATGGACAAAGTAACAAATGTAGAAGAATAAAAAAAAGTAATAACAAAAGTAACAAATGTGTACATTTTGTTTCATTCAGATGACGTCACATGATGCGATAGTAGTTTGGGCCCATGGGGAAATTAATAACATTTTTGAACTTTTTCGATAAATCGGATTTGAGTAAATTTGTGATTTAAATTGAATTTTGTGGTTGTCACAGTCAGTCAGTTCAGTTCCATAGTCTAATGAAATTCTTAGGTTTGAAAAATTAAGGGGTGCTGAATTTTGCATCATTCATTCTGTTGCATCCAAAAATATCAGATAGTTTCGAATCCACCAGAATTATCAAAACCAAAAACTAATATGTACCAATCTTTTGAAAAAACTGCAAAATTTGTAAAATCCACCAGGCTAACTAATATACTAAATGAATGCTGAAGGTATGTAATGAATCCTGAAAACAATTTGGTTCAACATAACGAATATGACAAAACAAAATTCTTCGAAAAACAAATGCATTCAAAATGAAATTAAACAAAAATTTCTGGTGTACACATGTCTACTTTCCATTTGGCAATAATGGATTTGGAAGCAGGGTGTTCCTTTCAAAACCATGTTGGCAAGACAAAAACGAGCCCATTTCAGGCAAAGTCCCCTTTTTTGGTGGGATATCCCCATCCAGTTATAGGTGTGGTGACCCGTCTTTTATCCTTTTTGTCTGATGGCTCTTGCCATGTCTAGACAATAAAGAACAATTTCTTTGGGATGCGTAGGACAGGGCTCGACAAAATACCAGGCGCCAGGTCGCCATGGCAACCAGGGCTTCCGCCAGCAAACTGAGTTCCAGCATTTCCCGCTGCATTCTCTATGATATAAAATAAATTAAAAATCCAGAAGATTGAGGGGAAACCCATCTGCAGCTTTGCAGACAAAGAAGCTCAAGTAAAGACATCTTACAAAAAGAGAAATCTCTTGTCTATTGCTACAATCAACAGTGCTGCTCAGGAAGCACTGTGCAGGCATCCTGTTGGAACACTGGAGACCTAGATCACAGCGCTGTGTTAAGCAGTGGCCTCACTCTCCAACATACTGCCAACACAGGATATTTTTGCCCTAGCAACTACAAGTAGTTAAAAAGTTAAAAGAAAAAATCAAAAAAGGAGCTTACATTTTGTTACTGTTTATGCAGCTTGACTGGGCATGAAGGACCCATTTAAACTTGCTTCGACTTTAACAAACCTTAAAGCAGCTACTGCTTCAACATATTATTTTGATATGTGCTTGTGATGCTTCGGTGATCTCTGGCTAGAGAGTCAAAACTCTTTGGTAAGCACTTAATTATCCTTGGTGGTGGGATCACCTCGGTGTGTCCTTAGAACCATTGGTGTTGCAGCACTTCATTTCACGGAATTGGTCTTAAAGACTCTTCACTTACGGTGGAACCACATTTGGACTCACGTTAATCTGGATTTTGATTTCATTCACTTATATTCTTTTATTGATTTTTTATTGATATATATATATATATATACATCTATATATATATATATATATATATATATATACTCAAATACAATTAATCGGACCAATTTAAATAAAATCAAATAGGATGGTGATGCCACACTGTGCAAAAACATAAAAAGTGTTCAAATAATATCACTCCATGCTGCAATAGTGCTCTTCGTGAAATCTTGACGTGACTCCCCTCAATGATAGCCAAAATGCCCCCTCACCTTCCACATTCGACCCTTGCGGGTCACAGAGCTTTTTATATATATATATATAATTGCCAGATTTATTCTCCTCCACTGCCTCCACCGACCATGGTCCTCCTCCAGGCAGTAAGTAATACTCCAAAAGCTCCCTTCACAAAACGGACTCTGCCAGATATAATTCTCCTCCACTGCCTTCACCGCTCAAAATCCTCCTCCAGGCAGTCAGTTACACTCCAATACCCCTCATAGAATGGACACAGGCACAGGGCGCATATGAAAAACAGAATCACATCTCCATAGTGCAACACCGTTTAATACACTGCATCAGTAGAATCGAACATTACACTCACATGTCCTTCAGCAAGGTAAAGCAGTTCCCATGTACCATGGGTGTATACAGGTGTCCAAAGATGGCGTCCGAACCCGGAACCGGAAGTACGTCACCCCTATACGTCGACGCGTTGCGCCACAGTCACGTGGCTTCTTCAGGATACCGTATTGGATGGCCGCACTTCCTTATAACCGCTCTCCTAATCTACAAGGGGCGTGCATATTAACTCCATTTTCATGGAGCCCTCTACACAGGACGTCCGCGATCCGCCACTACTTCCCCTACTCACAACAATCAATGAAGGGCATATATATCTATATTTACAAGGATGACCCATGTATAACGATATGCTTTAATACTACAATTAACCCCCATTAAAAACTTTTATTACCCCATCTTTAATATTTATTAAAATAGGTATACAATATATACCAAATACCAATCATAAGCCAAAAAGGGATCTATTCAGGGAATAAAACAATATAGGTATCAACACACCCATATCTACTACCAATACTTCCCTACTCCTAATTATTTGAAACCCCCATTACATAAGCTAAATTTAATACATTATATTTATTTTAAACACATTAATTAAATAATTTATTTTAATCAATTCCAATAAAAACATGATTAAAAATCTACTAAAAATCTAAAAAATATATATAAAAATATATATAATAAAAATCTAATACAGAACTCCTGTATACTACCCATACCACATGTACACATAGATGAAATCATACATTTCTAAAATCGCCACATCTCGCATCTTAGGTTTTAACCAAATATTATTTAAAAGTCATTAATGAAACAATTGAGGTCAAATTCTATATTTAAACCTCTAGGTGACAACGTTTGCATAAAATAAATCCACTTGGACTCCGCCTGACTAATTGTTCTCACTTTGTGGCTTCCTCTCCAATGTTTTTTATAACGCTCTACCCCCCCAGAATTTCAATCCCGAGGGGTCATTACCATGATGGCTCGCAAAATGTTTAGAAACATTATGTTTTGGGTTCCCCTTCAGTATGTTTGTCACATGTTCTCTTAATCTCACCCACAAAGCCCTTTTAGTGCGTCCCACATACTGCAGACCACAGTTACACTCTAGAACATAAATGACCCCTTCGGTTTTACACGTAATGAAATCTTTAATCTCAAATGGCCTACCATTGCTATTGGACGCAAACTCTTTCTTCTTTTGATTTTGCCCTTTTGTGGCTTTGCAGACACTACATTTTTTGCAAGGAAAAAAACCGGTGACATTAAACAGGGTACCTTCTCTATTCGTCTTAGGTGGATCCAATACGTTCTTCATAATTTTATTCCTTAAAGTGGGGGCTCTCCTATAGACAAACTTGGGTTGTTCTGGCAATATATTGCCTAATAACGGATCCATTTTTAAAATTGGCCAGTGCTTCTTAAAAACATTTTGAATTTTTTTTTTTATATTGTAAATTAAAATCCAGAATCACCGCTACTTGATCAACCTTCTTCTTATCATCACTTTTTATTTTATTCCCAATAAGTATCTTTCTATCCATATTGGCCACCTCCAATTTACTCTTCTTAAGATCAGACACAGCGTAACCTTTGGATGCAAACCTTTCTTCTAAAATCATGGCCTGAGTATTATAATCTTTTTTATATGTGCAATTCCTTTTTAACCTAATGAACTGGCCCTTTGGAATATTCAGTAACCAAGAAGGAAAATGACAGCTCTCTATCGGGATGTAACAATTCCGGTCCACATCCTTAAAATGCGTTATAGTACTAATAATTTCCCCTTGTACTTGGATGTCCAAATCTAAAAATTGGATGGACTGGTAACTGCATTTCCATACAAACTTTATATTTTTATTGTTATTATTTAATTGTTTCAAAAAATCCATCAGTTTGCTTTCATCCCCTTTCCATATGATGAAAACATCATCTATGTACCTTTTATACAACGCCAGTTCAGCAGGTTTATCCTTATATACCGAATCTTGTTCCCAGTGGGCCATGAACAATCAATCAAAAAGCTCCTAAATAACCACACAAAAACACTACTTCCTCCCTAGGAAGTGAATAATCAATTTTGTTAATTTTTTGTGATGAACTTCTAAATGTACCCAATCTATCTCAAAATTTCACATAATCTAATCCATCCACCTAGTCTGATATAGTGATAATTAAATAATGAATCACCCAAACAATATATAATCAGAAATATTCAACCAATGAAAAATGAAAAAAATAAAAAGAATGAAAAAATATATTCAACCAATGAAAAAAATAAAATAACAAAAAATATATATAAATGTCCAAGTCCCCAAAAGAAAGTTCTTTTATGTGTTCCGTGAGGCAAAACGATCCTAAGACTCCTTGATATCCTCAAAGGAAAAGAAAAAAATCATAGTGTAATACCCTAATATAAGTAAAAAACACTTCACTCTGTGCCAACTCAAATCACATCAAAAAAACAGTGAGAAATCAATAAAGTAAAAATAAACGTGAGAAATCGTGATCACTTCAATCACAAGTGAAAGGTGATACTAGATACCAGTACCCTTATTACTCCAGCCAAAAATTGATGCTAAATACCATTACCCTCTTAGAACATATTCAGGCATATATTGTAACACAGGAAAGGTATTTCTCCATCTTCCTTATCTCGGGGTGTTCCTCATATAGATAAAGAAAGGCTCTTTCAGGCAGATTCCATAAAAAGATACAAATTTTAATCCACACTTACATGTAAAAAAACGATATCCAGCTCTCAGTACTGAACATTGCAATCTCAGGTTGAAAACCAATAGTTTCCAACCGACAAAATGGCCGCGGCGACACTTCCGGTTAGCGTGCGTAATGACGTCACTCCCTAACGCGTTTCGTCACTTCCGGACTTCATCTGAAGGGATACAGACGTCTCATTGGTCTCTCCTTATATTCCACTGTCTTTCAATGGGATGAGGCCGGATCCGCCATATTGGATGAGGGAAACAACGGAAACCACCCCATATAGCCTACTGCGGACCCACAATACCCGGAAATATTGCTAACAACTGTAAACTAGTGTCACCTACGATCAGACTAACTACTTAAAACCTATCTAAACATAGAATCAATAGGTAATCTACTTACATGTAGATAGTCTATATTAAGTACCTCTAAAACACATAAGCCTTCAATACAATACTCCAAATAGAATACAGCAAATAACTTGATATAACATTATATATATCTCTAATTCTTTTATATATTTATGATAAATTTACAATATAGTATATAACCACACTAAGTATCACAATATTAGGCCTAATGCTCCCTCTAGTGGTCATACCCTATTGATACTACTAATCTTATAAACTGATTTAAAACCCAAAAAAACAAAAAAACAATCTATATATTAATTAGTTATCAATATCTTAACGATAAATGTCCCTATTGTTATAGTCACCGCTCTACTTATTAGGATGGAATATATAATCCATATAATTTAAAATAGAATAAAATATAATATATATTAGGACTACAATATGTAGATATATATATATATGCACACATACATCTACCAATAAACTACTATGAATTTCAAATGCAATATTTTAAAATAATTTTAAAATAGTTCTAAAAAATTACCAACAATTAATTCAATTCATGCTCCATATTTTATCTATCTGAAATAAAACAATTCAAGTCTAGCTCTATATTCAGTCCCTTTGGTT
Source organism: Staurois parvus (assembly GCF_062004578.1). Lineage (NCBI taxonomy): Eukaryota > Metazoa > Chordata > Amphibia > Anura > Ranidae > Staurois > Staurois parvus. The sequence continues at coordinate 5,829,183 of NW_028318054.1, forward strand.
TCAATGTGTTCATCCTAAAAATCCAAAAAGTCTCATTTTGTGACAATTTCTTGACTCTATTACCCCCTCTCCAATGTCCTTCCACAGTATCTATTCCACAAAATTTTAACTGACTGGGGTCCGAATTGTGGAATTCTTTAAAATGTTTAGAGACACTGTGATCCTTCTTCCCTTTTATTATATTTCTAACATGCTCTTCAAGCCTTTTACGTAAATTCCTTTTAGTTCTCCCTATATACTGGAATTGACAGGAACATTCCAGCATATATGTAACATATCTAGTATCACACGTAATAAATTGTTTGATAGGAAATTCTTCACCTGTAGAGCAAGATATGAAAGACGGAATCTTTCTATTCTTATTTTTAGTAATTTTGCACATTCTGCATTTTCTGCACGGATAAAATCCTTTTAAATTAAACATATTAACCATTTTCTTTGGTGGGGATATTATTCCTTTCACCAGGGTACTCCTAAGGTTGTTTGTTTTTCTATAAATAAAACTCGTTTTTTTTGGTAAAACTGGGCCTAACACATAATCCTTCTGTAGTATTGGCCAATGTTTAATTAGGACCTTTTCAATTTCTTTAAATTGGCAGTTAAAACGTGAATAAAACGCATATTCCCTTTTAATATTATTCTCCTCTTTTATTTTTAGTTTTTCTTTAATTTTCCCATCACCTAAATAATTTTGACTAATTTTAAATCGCACAATCTCTAATTTGTCTGGGTCATAGCCCTTAGAAACAAACCTCTCTTTAATAACATTAGATTGTGCTATATAGTCCTCCAATCTAGAACAATTCCTCATAATCCTAGTAAACTGTCCTTTCGGTATGCCTTGTATCCATTGCGGGTGATGACAACTGGTCACAGGAATGTACCCATTCCTATCTGTGTCTTTAAAATAAGTTTTAAAACATAATTTGTTATTACATTTAAATATAGTGAGATCTAAAAAATTGGCCGATTCATTACTTATATTATATGTAAATTCCAACTCATAATTATTGGTCCCAATAAACCTCAAAAACTTTAATAAATTCTTCTCTGTACCCTCCCAAATTACCAAAATATCATCAATATATCTCTTCCATACTCTTAGCCCCTCCCAACTTTTACCATAAATTTCTTTCTCTTCCCATTTTGCTAAAAAAATATTCGCCAAGCTCGGAGCGAATTTGGCGCCCATAGCGACACCCTTCCTTTGCTCATAATAATCACCGTTATACCAAAAATAGTTCTTTCTCATTGTAAATTTTAATAATTGGATAATAAATTTTCTCTGTTTACGGTGCAAGTCAGTATAATTTAACAAAGCCCATTTAATAGCTTCTACTCCATCTCTATGTTTAATGTTAGTATAAAGGGAGTTTACATCTATGGTAATTAAATAGATTTCTTGAGTACTCTCCATTCCTTCTAATAGACTAATAACATCTTGACTATCTTTAATATATGATTGCATTTTTTTAACCACTGGTTGCAAATAAAAATCTATGTATTCTCCCACCCTTGAATGTATTGAATCGATCCCATTAATAATGGGTCTGCCTGGAGGTTTACTTAGACTTTTATGAATTTTTGGCAATATATACATGTATGGAATCTTACATGATAAAGGAACCAAATATAGAGCCTCTTTTTCATTAATAATTCTATCTTCTTCCGCCTTTTTAACTAATTTATGGAGCTGTTTTCTATATAAAATAGTTGGATTTTTTAAAAAAATTTTTTCATATGTTTCACTATCACTTAAAATACGATCCATTTCTTTTTCATATTCCACCCTATCCATTACTACCACCCCTCCACCCTTATCTGCCGGTCTGATAATAATATTTTTCTTTTTCTTAAGAGCATTTAATCCCTGGTGAATAGATTCTTCCTCCCTAAAATTCCGTACATTCACTTCATATAGATCATCAACTACCATTTGCTTAAATACTTCTATATTCATATTCCTTGAATTCACCGGATTGAACGTAGACTTGTTCTTAAGGTTACTACATACATATTTAGACCTCGGCATAGGGTTCAATGTATTAGTAGGGCCTGGTAACGAAGCAAAGTATTTTTTAAGGTTTAATCTTCTAATAAATTTATTAAGGTCTATATAGGTCTCAAATTTATTTAAGTTCGATTTTGGGGCAAATTTTAGACCTTTATCTAACACCAATATTTCATTCTCTGTCAATGGAACTGAACTCAAGTTGTAAATTCCTTCTCCTATCCTTCGTTCCTCTTCCTTTTGTTTATATTCCCTTCGTCCTGTTTTTGCTCCCCTACATAGTAATTTTGAAGACCACTTGCTTCTTCCTCCCTTGGGGCATAATTTCCCCCCCATTCCCTTCTTTGGTAGTATGGGGGATTTCTCGGTCCTCCCCCTCCCCATTGGGGTTGGTAAAATGGTCTCATGAACGGTGGTGGGCCCGGAGGCCGTCCTCTGTAGTTCCTTTGAAAAAAATTCCCCCTTCCTCTATTCCTATTGGGACTATAATAGTTCCCTCTAGGGCTATAGTAGTCATTCCAGCCCTCTAGAGGCTGAAACCTATTTTGTACCGGGACATTGTATGCTTGATTAACTGTATTTTTTGATTTAGTATTAATCTTCCCTACGACTACTTTCGATTCTCCTTTCTTCCCTGGAATAGGTGCATTCTCCTTATTCCTATTTTGACTCTGGGAAGTCTGTTCCTGTAATGGTATATACCTTCCATTATCATCTGATATTGATTTCGCCGGTGAAAATTCTGTAGATTGACAGTTTAAAAAGGTGGCTGATTCCTGCCATTTGTAAATCTTATTCGCCTGATAATCCCCCATGTCTCTGATGAATTTTTTATGTTTTTTCCTCTTAATTTCTCCATCTTTTTTATTAAGCTGTTCCTGTAGGATCTGATATAAACCATTTAAATCCCTTTTCTCTTTGAATTCTTCCACTTTCTTCTTCATCTTCTCTAATTTAGTTTCTACTGACCTTAATTTCCTCTTCTTCCTCTCTATTAGCATAATAAGCAATTGTTCCTCACATGTGTGAAAGAATTTCTTCCACTCAGTCAGAGAATCTTCATCATTAAGCCCATCATTGGGGACTAAATCCCATCTTAATCTCCTTGGAACTATACCCTCCTTAATATATTTCTCAAATGTTACAATATCCCACCATAATTGTAATTTCCTTTCCATAGTGTAACCCACTTTTTTCATTAATACCTCCACATTTGCATCACAAGCTGTTTGAGTAGTTGAAAATACTTCCTCCAAGTTAATTTTTCTAGTATCCATAAAATTAAATACATCCATACTGAAATCCTCAGTGATCCCAAATATTTAGGCAATTAATAGAATGCCCTATAATAACCCAAAATAAGGAGAACGAACACCCCCTGGTGTAAAACAATCAATCAAAAAGCTCCTAAATAACCACACAAAAACACTACTTCCTCCCTAGGAAGTGAATAATCAATTTTGTTAATTTTTTTTTTTTTTTTTTTTGTGATGAACTTCTAAATGTACCCAATCTATCTCAAAATTTCACATAATCTAATCCATCCACCTAGTCTGATATAGTGATAATTAAATAATGAATCACCCAAACAATATATAATCAGAAATATTCAACCAATGAAAAATGAAAAAAATAAAAAGAATGAAAAAATATATTCAACCAATGAAAAAAATAAAATAACAAAAAATATATATAAATGTCCAAGTCCCCAAAAGAAAGTTCTTTTATGTGTTCCGTGAGGCAAAACGATCCTAAGACTCCTTGATATCCTCAAAGGAAAAGAAAAAAATCATAGTGTAATACCCTAATATAAGTAAAAAACACTTCACTCTGTGCCAACTCAAATCACATCAAAAAAACAGTGAGAAATCAATAAAGTAAAAATAAACGTGAGAAATCGTGATCACTCCAATCACAAGTGAAAGGTGATACTAGATACCAGTACCCTTATTACTCCAGCCAAAAATTGATGCTAAATACCATTACCCTCTTAGAACATATTCAGGCATATATTGTAACACAGGAAAGGTATTTCTCCATCTTCCTTATCTCGGGGTGTTCCTCATATAGATAAAGAAAGGCTCTTTCAGGCAGATTCCATAAAAAGATACAAATTTTAATCCACACTTACATGTAAAAAAACGATATCCAGCTCTCAGTACTGAACATTGCAATCTCAGGTTGAAAACCAATAGTTTCCAACCGACAAAATGGCCGCGGCGACACTTCCGGTTAGCGTGCGTGCGTAATGACGTCACTCCCTAACGCGTTTCGTCACTTCCGGACTTCATCTGAAGGGATACAGACGTCTCATTGGTCTCTCCTTATATTCCACTGTCTTTCAATGGGATGAGGCCGGATCCGCCATATTGGATGAGGGAAACAACGAAAACCACCCCATATAGCCTACTGCGGACCCACAATACCCGGAAATATCGCTAACAACTGTAAACTAGTGTCACCTACGATCAGACTAACTACTTAAAACCTATCTAAACATAGAATCAATAGGTAATCTACTTACATGTAGATAGTCTATATTAAGTACCTCTAAAACACATAAGCCTTCAATACAATACTCCAAATAGAATACAGCAAATAACTTGATATAACATTATATATATCTCTAATTATTTTATATATTTATGATAAATTTACAATATAGTATATAACCACACTAAGTATCACAATATTAGGCCTAATGCTCCCTCTAGTGGTCATACCCTATTGATACTACTAATCTTATAAACTGATTTAAAACCCAAAAAAACAATCTATATATTAATTAGTTATCAATATCTTAACGATAAATGTCCCTATTGTTATAGTCACCGCTCTACTTATTAGGATGGAATATATAATCCATATAATTTAAAATAGAATAAAATATAATATATATTAGGACTACAATATGTAGATATATATATATATGCACACATACATCTACCAATAAACTACTATGAATTTCAAATGCAATATTTTAAAATAATTTTAAAATAGTTCTAAAAAATTACCAACAATTAATTCAATTCATGCTCCATATTTTATCTATCTGAAATAAAACATTGCAACCTGAGATTGCAATGTTCAGTACTGAGAGCTGGATATCGTTTTTTTACATGTAAGTGTGGATTAAAATTTGTATCTTTTTATGGAATCTGCCTGAAAGAGCCTTTCTTTATCTATATGAGGAACACCCCGAGATAAGGAAGATAGAGAAATACCTTTCCTGTGTTACAATATATGCCTGAATATGTTCTAAGAGGGTAATGGTATTTAGCATCAATTTTTGGCTGGAGTAATAAGGGTACTGGTATCTAGTATCACCTTTCACTTGTGATTGGAGTGATCACGATTTCTCACATTTATTTTTACTTTATTGATTTCTCACTGTTTTTTTGATGTGATTTGAGTTGGCACAGAGTGAAGTGTTTTTTACTTATATTAGGGTATTACACTATGATTTTTTTCTTTTCCTTTGAGGATATCAAGGAGTCTTAGGATCGTTTTGCCTCACGGAACACATAAAAGAACTTTCTTTTGGGGACTTGGACATTTATATATATTTTTTGTTATTTTATTTTTTTCATTGGTTGAATATATTTTTTCATTCTTTTTATTTTTTTCATTTTTCATTGGTTGAATATATTTTTTCATTCTTTTTATTTTTTTCATTTTTCATTGGTTGAATATTTCTGATTATATATTGTTTGGGTGATTCATTATTTAATTATCACTATATCAGACTAGGTGGATGGATTAGATTATGTGAAATTTTGAGATAGATTGGGTACATTTAGAAGTTCATCACAAAAAATTAACAAAATTGGGCCATGAACAAGTTTGCCACACTTGGGGCAAACCGAGCTCCCATGGCTACACCCCTAATCTGTCTATAAAAAACTTTGTCATACCAAAAATAGTTATGACTCAGACTAAAATCCAAACATTGTATAATAAATTTCCTCTGTGTCCAATTCAAATTACTTAATTCCCTCAGACCCCACCCCGTAGCTTCATGAGGATGCACTGGAAGCTACGGGGTGGGGTCTGAGGGAATTAAGTAATTTGAATTGGACACAGAGGAAATTTATTATACAATGTTTGGATTTTAGTCTGAGTCATAACTATTTTTGGTATGACAAAGTTTTTTATAGACAGATTAGGGGTGTAGCCATGGGAGCTCGGTTTGCCCCAAGTGTGGCAAACTTGTTCATGGCCCACTGGGAACAAGATTCGGTATATAAGGATAAACCTGCTGAACTGGCGTTGTATAAAAGGTACATAGATGATGTTTTCATCATATGGAAAGGGGATGAAAGCAAACTGATGGATTTTTTGAAACAATTAAATAATAACAATAAAAATATAAAGTTTGTATGGAAATGCAGTAACCAGTCCATCCAATTTTTAGATTTGGACATCCAAGTACAAGGGGAAATTATTAGTACTATAACGCATTTTAAGGATGTGGACCGGAATGGTTACATCCCGATAGAGAGCTGTCATTTTCCTTCTTGGTTACTGAATATTCCAAAGGGCCAGTTCATTAGGTTAAAAAGGAATTGCACATATAAAAAAGATTATAATACTCAGGCCATGATTTTAGAAGAAAGGTTTGCATCCAAAGGTTACGCTGTGTCTGATCTTAAGAAGAGTAAATTGGAGGTGGCCAATATGGATAGAAAGATACTTATTGGGAATAAAATAAAAAGTGATGATAAGAAGAAGGTTGATCAAGTAGCGGTGATTCTGGATTTTAATTTACAATATAAAAAAAAAAAATTCAAAATGTTTTTAAGAAGCACTGGCCAATTTTAAAAATGGATCCGTTATTAGGCAATATATTGCCAGAACAACCCAAGTTTGTCTATAGGAGAGCCCCCACTTTAAGGAATAAAATTATGAAGAACGTATTGGATCCACCTAAGACGAATAGAGAAGGTACCCTGTTTAATGTCACCGGTTTTTTTCCTTGCAAAAAATGTAGTGTCTGCAAAGCCACAAAAGGGCAAAATCAAAAGAAGAAAGAGTTTGCGTCCAATAGCAATGGTAGGCCATTTGAGATTAAAGATTTCATTACGTGTAAAACTGAAGGGGTCATTTATGTTCTAGAGTGTAACTGTGGTCTGCAGTATGTGGGACGCACTAAAAGGGCTTTGTGGGTGAGATTAAGAGAACATGTGACAAACATACTGAAGGGGAACCCAAAACATAATGTTTCTAAACATTTTGTGAGCCATCATGGTAATGACCCCTCGGGATTGAAATTCTGGGGGGTAGAGCGTTATAAAAAACATTGGAGAGGAAGCCACAAAGTGAGAACAATTAGTCAGGCGGAGTCCAAGTGGATTTATTTTATGCAAACGTTGTCACCTAGAGGTTTAAATATAGAATTTGACCTCAATTGTTTCATTAATGACTTTTAAATAATATTTGGTTAAAACCTAAGATGCGAGATGTGGCGATTTTAGAAATGTATGATTTCATCTATGTGTACATGTGGTATGGGTAGTATACAGGAGTTCTGTATTAGATTTTTATTATATATATTTTTATATATATTTTTTAGATTTTTAGTAGATATTTAATCATGTTTTTATTGGAATTGATTCAAATAAATTAAATAATTAATGTGTTTAAAATAAATATAATGTATTAAATTTAGCTTATGTAATGGGGGTTTCAAATAATTAGGAGTAGGGAAGTATTGGTAGTAGATATGGGTGTGTTGATACCTATATTGTTTTATTCCCTGAATAGATCCCTTTTTGGCTTATGATTGGTATTTGGTATATATTGTATACCTATTTTAATAAATATTAAAGATGGGGTAATAAAAGTTTTTAATGGGGGTTAATTGTAGTATTAAAGCATATCGTTATACATGGGTCATCCTTGTAAATATAGATATATATGCCCTTCATTGATTGTTGTGAGTAGGGGAAGTAGTGGCGGATCGCGGACGTCCTGTGTAGAGGGCTCCATGAAAATGGAGTTAATATGCACGCCCCTTGTAGATTAGGAGAGCGGTTATAAGGAAGTGCGGCCATCCAATACGGTATCCTGAAGAAGCCACATGACTGTGGCGCAACGCGTCGACGTATAGGGGTGACGTACTTCCGGTTCCGGGTTCGGACGCCATCTTTGGACACCTGTATACACCCATGGTACATGGGAACTGCTTTACCTTGCTGAAGGACATGTGAGTGTAATGTTCGATTCTACTGATGCAGTGTATTAAACGGTGTTGCACTATGGAGATGTGATTCTGTTTTTCATATGCGCCCTGTGCCTGTGTCCATTCTATGAGGGGTATTGGAGTGTAACTGACTGCCTGGAGGAGGATTTTGAGCGGTGAAGGCAGTGGAGGAGAATTATATCTGGCAGAGTCCGTTTTGTGAAGGGAGCTTTTGGAGTATTACTTACTGCCTGGAGGAGGACCATGGTCGGTGGAGGCAGTGGAGGAGAATAAATCTGGCAATTATATATATATATATATATAAAAAGCTCTGTGACCCGCAAGGGTCGAATGTGGAAGGTGAGGGGGCATTTTGGCTATCATTGAGGGGAGTCACGTCAAGATTTCACGAAGAGCACTATTGCAGCATGGAGTGATATTATTTGAACACTTTTTATGTTTTTGCACAGTGTGGCATCACCATCCTATTTGATTTTATTTAAATTGGTCCGATTAATTGTATTTGAGTATCTTTTTTGCACAGTTTAAGTATTATTAGTTGTTTATCACTACACCACTAGGGATGTAATATACAGTGATGAGGATATTGCACTAGTTATTATTGTATTATTTGTATAAGAGGTATTATTTATCACCTTTTCACCAGGGTATATTTAAAGGGGTTATTGCACTAGTTTTTTTGATTATTTTAGTTGAGCGCTTCACCACTAATACAATTTGTTTCACATATCTTGGGGTATAGAGAATAGGTGATAGCAGCTCACTCACTAGGTTCTGTGGAGCGCAGGGGGATTTCTATATATATATATATATATATATATATATATATATATATCACTTTATGTACATTTGCTTCAAAATTTGGGTACAAGTTAGTTACTAGTGCAACAAATATGTGTGTGTGTGTGTGTGTACTGAAACATATACTGTATATATATATATATATATATATATATATACACACACACACACAGGTGTATATATACACACATATATAGTAAAGATTGATATGAGAAGAAATTATATTTTATCTTCTCTCCAACTCAAACTATAATTGTTTTAAACTTAGGAGGCCCAAAAATCCATAGTCATTTTCAGGTCTCAGTTCAAGCAGGATACAATCTTGTTCCCAACTGAGATAGTTTTTGCATCTTGTTGAACAATGGATCTCTTCCCACAAAAATTCTAGGAGAGAATCCTCTAATTGTTACATAGTTACATAGTTAGTCTGGCTGAAAAAAGATAAAAGTCCATCCAGTTCATCCATAGGAAGGCAAAAAAAAAACAGCAAAGCATGATCCAATTTGCACCTGCTGGGAAAGAAAATTCCTTCCTTATCCCCCAAGAGGCAATCGGATATTCCCTGGATCAACTTTACCTATAAATGTTAGTATCCAGTTATATTCTGTGTATCTAAGAAATAATCCAGGCCTTTTTTTAAGCAATCCACTGAGCTGGCCAGAACCAACTCTTGAGGGAGTCTATTCCACATTTTCACAGCTCTCACTGTGAAGAAACCTTTCCGTGTTTGGATATTAAATTTCTTTAGTTACATAGTCTGGCTGAAAAAAGACAAAGGTCCATCTAGTCCAACCATAAAAAAAAAGTTATAATCCTACACCCACAGCTGATCCAGAGGAAAGCAAAAAACCCAGAAAAGCATGACCCAATTTGCTCCTGCAAGGGAAAAAATTCCTTCCTGATCCCGAGAGGCAATCGGATATTCCCTGGATCAACTTTACCTATAAATGTTAGTATCCAGTTATATTCTGTGTATCCAAGAATAAATCCAGGCCTTTTTAAAGCAATCCACTGAGCTGAGCTGGCCAGAACCAACTCTTGAGGGAGCCTATTCCACATTTTCACAGCTCTTACTGTGAAGAAACCTTTCTGTATTTGGAAATTAAATTTCTTTTCCTCCAGACGTAAAGAGTGCCCCCTTGTCCTCTGTGTTGACTTCAGGGTGAATAGCTCTACACCAAGTTCACTATATGAACCACTGATGTATTTATACATGTTGATCATATCCCCCTTAATCTCCTCTTCTGAAGAGAGAATACATTCAGTTCCTCTAATCTTTCCTCATGGCTGATCTCCTCCATGCCTCTTATCAGTTTGGTTGCCCTTCTCTGTACTTTCTCCAGTTCCCCAATGTTCTTTTTGTGAATTGGTGCCCAAAACTGAACTGCATATTCCAGATGTGGTCTTACTAATGATTTGTACAGGGGTAAAATGATATCTCTCTCTCTGGAGTCTATACCTCTTTTAATACAAGAGAGGATTTTGCTCGCTTTAGAAACCGCAGCTTGGCATTGCATGCCATTATTAACCATTTCAATACCGGGCAATTTTACACCTTCCTGCCCAGGCCAGTTTTCAGGTTTCAGCGCTCTCGCACTTTGAATGACAATTGCGCGGTCATACAACATTGTACCCAAACTAAAATGTTATCATTTTCTTCACACAACTAGAGCTTTCTTTTGGTGGTATTTAATCACCGCTGGGTTTTTGTTTTTTGTTAAATTAACAAAAAAAACAAAAATTTTGAAAAAAAACACGTTTTTATTTGTTTCTGTTATAAAAGTTTACAAATAAATAATTGTTCTTCATAAATTTAGGCCGAGATGTATTCTGCTACATGTCTTTGGTGAAAATAACCCAAATTAGGATGTATTATTTAGTTTGTAGGAAAGTTATAGAGTTCACAAACTATGGTATAGATCTGAATATTGATCAATCCTGAAGTACTGACAGCCAATCTAATTTCTTGAGGTCCAAGAATGTCAGAATAGTACAGATATCCCCAAATGACCCCTTTTTGCAGAGTAGACAGTCCAACGTACTTCATAATAGGAATTGCGAGTTTTTTGAAGTTGTATTTTTTTTGTCATAATTTTTTGGAAAATGAAAAAATTATTTTCACTATTTTTTTTTTTTACATACTGTCACCAGTGCAGTACAGCGTCATCATATAACTGGCATGGCAGTGAACAGGGACACTGACTGGTGACAGTATGAAAAAAAAAATATATATATATATATTTTTTTTATTATTTTTCATTTTTTATTACATTTGTTTTTTATTTTTTTTAAGATTTTTTTTCATATTTTACTATGACCAAAGTAGTACAATGTTACCATAGACACATTTTTTAGCCTTTTAAACTTAGATTTTTAGCCTTTTAAACTTGTTGCCCATGGGAATATATTTTGCAGTGTATTCACATACAGTCTTTTTGAAGAACTCCCATTTCTGTGTTGTGTTCATCAATGCCAATATTCCCTCCCAGTCTAAGACTTGGAGAGCAACTCTCAGCCTTGGAAAATTACCTCTCTTGAAATTGAGCGTTTTTATTTTTCCTGTATGTGCTTGCTGTTTACAGCTAACAATAAATGAATTCATGTTATGGTCACTGCTACCCAGATGTTCTTTTATATGGACATTAGTAATAAGCTCTGCATGGTTTGAGATTATCAGGTCCAGCAGAACATCATTCCTAGTAGGGGCCTCTATGACCTGTACCATAAAATTGTCCAGTAGTAGGTTTAAACATTTTTGTCCTTTAACTATTCCTGCAGTGCCATTACTCCAGTCAATTTCTCGGTAGTTAAAATCCCCCATTATTATCACTGTCCCAGCCCTTGCAGCCCTTTCGATCTGTGCAAGGGGGCTTATAACAAGATCCAGTGATTACCTTTGTAGTACGCACCCCCATAGTATCTATTTGACAATTAAAAAATTGAGAAAAACAAATACACCTCAGAACAGGAACAATGGGTTCTATCCTTCTACTTTACCTGGAGAAAATGAACAATATTTACCAGCCTTTCCTGGTCCCATAAATGTAAACTGTGGGTACATCTTGCATATAGACCCTGGATTCAACAAATTAGCATTCTGGCAATTCAGTAACTACCAATGTTCAGCTCTGGGAAGGGTAAACAAACACCTCTCAAGGAAAAGAACTTTGGGAGGTTAAACCTTTGAACTGTATACATGTTTAAAACTAACCACTAAATTATTTTTCTGGATCATTATAAGTATCACAGAGTTTATCCAGACACCAGATCCCATTGTAAGAAAGAAATACTGAATGATAAAACTGTCTGTTATGTGTAATTCTATTATATTCAGTGTGTTTAAAGTTATATTATTGTAGAAATATTGTATGTGTGATTCCATATCTCTAACCAATCAGTAGTGAAGTATGTGAATTAGTAGGTTTATATGGAGATGTACAGTATATCTATATATAGTGTATCTTTCTGTTCTAAATGTGCATAAAGATTAGTTTTAATCAGTATAAAACTACAAATCTTTTTAGTTAAAATTTACATAAATTTACCCTCCAAGACATTTATACAATTGTCGCAAAGTCCAATTTGTTACAGGGAATATTAATCTTTCCCTATAACAGATGAGTTACTTCAATCTCAAGGAAACTCAAAAATAGTCAGGACTTATCTTAGAGTGACACTCATGGTGGTAATATTAAAACAAACAACGGGTGGAGTCTGAGACAAAGTCACCAATCAAAGGAAGGTAACGCCTATCGGGCTACCTCCTAGGCTGGTATATTCAAATTTTACGCATGTATTGTGTGCCAATAGATAAAAGGGAAAGTGAGGTAGACAGAGGGAGAGATCATATCATCAGATCAGATAATCATATCACACACAGCAATTAAACACAGCCATCTGATCACAACATTCCATTTTCGGGACACTACCTTCCATTTGACCATCGATCTTACTACATATCTGGCACACAACTCTAGCCTGTCCAGGCGCCATTTTGTGAGAGCTCAACTCCACCCATTAATCGACTGCCATCTTTTGATTTACCTGAGAATTGGAGGGTAACTATAAACTATATCCTGATAATTCTGATTGTCCAAATTAATAAGCTTAATGTCATTTAATGGTAACTTATTTGTCTCCTTACAATAAAATAACCACCCATGTTTATATAGTTTACTTTTTAGTTGTAATATTATTCTTATTTGATTCTTTGGGTCAGATTGGCATACAGTTTTGCGTATTTTGATGCTTATTCCTTCTGCAGGGGAATAACTGCTGAAATTCCATAAAACACAGACTATTGTCTGATAGTTAGATATTAATGGTTATTTTGTCTGTGGGGAGACATTAATTGTTGATTTTATGCACCCTAGATATATCTACACGTAAACTAGTGCTATGGAAATTTTTTGTAAAGTTTATGCAAATTATCTTGGTGTCTGGGTGCATCACGATCGAGCTATTACATTATGTGTTTATATGTGACTTATTGTAAGTAAATAATAATGTATTTTATAATCTGTAGTCCATATTTCCACTGATCTAATTTGTGTTTGTTAAAAAGGATTTTGGTTGGCTCTAAATTACTTAATTAATAATTAATAATTATTAATTAAGTCAGTTAAATTATTTTATAAAGTATTGCTATATTTGCAAGCACCTTTAGCTGACTCAATTAATTGTCCAGGCGTTACCTGGCAGAACATATAATTTTTGGAGATACTGCTGGATGAATTGGTTATTGTGTTGATAGACTGTGAAACTGCTGTGTGCCTGGCTGCTGAGCATCCAATCGGGAATAAAACCTGGGATAAAACAGTGAGACAAGCTTGGGGTTTGTAATATATAATTAGTAGACCAACCTTACTTGGACTCTATATCAATGAATAAAATATCCGGCATATAAAATCTGTTTTTTTATTGATATATGGTAATACAGTTGCAAGAAAAAGTATGTGAACCCCTTGGGATTACGTGGAGTTTTGCGTGAATTGGGCATAAAATGTCCTCTGAATGTCATCTAAGTCACAACAATAGAAGAACACAGTCTGCTGAACATAATACTACACAAACATTAGATGTTGCCATGGTTTAATTGCACATAACATGTAAACATTCACAGTGCAGGGAGGAAAAAGTATGTGAACCTTTGGACTTAATAACTGGTTGACCCTCCTTTGGCAGCAATAAACTCAACCAAATGTTTCCTGTAGTTGCAGATCAGACCTGCACAACGATCTGGAGTCATTTTGGACCACTCCTCTTCACAAAACTGTTTCAGTGTAGCAATATTCTTGGGATGTCTGGTGCGAATCGCTCTCTTAAGGTCATGCCACAGCATTTCAATCGGGTTGAGGTCAGGACTCTGACTGGGCCACTCCAGAAGGCGTATTCTGTGCTGTTGCAGCCATTGTTTTGTTGAATTACTTGTATGCTTTGGGTCATTGTCCCGTTGCATCACCCATCCTCTACGGAGCTTCAGTTGGCGGACAGATGGTCGTACGTTTTCCTGCAAAATGTCTTGATAAACTCTGGAATTCATTTTCCCATCACTGACAACAATCCGTCCAGGCCCTGAGGCAGCAAAGCAGCCCCAAACCATGATGCTCCCTCCGCCATGTTTTACAGTGGGGATGAGGTTTTGATGTTGGTGTGCTGTGCCTTTTTTTCTCCACACATAGTGTTGTGTGTTCTTCCCAAACAACTCAATCTTGGTTTCATCTGTCCACAGTATATTTTGCCAGTAGTGCTGTGGAACATCCAGGTGCTCTTTTTCAAACTTCAAACGTGTTGCAATATTCTTTTTGGACAGCAATGGCTTCCTCCGTGATGTCCTCCCATGTACTCCATTCTTGTTTAATGTTTTCCTTATTGTAAATGTGTCAACAAAAATGTTAGCATGTGCCAGAGATTTCTGTAGGTCTTTAGCTGACACTCTGGGAGTCTTCTTTACCTCATGCAGCATTCTGCGCTGTGCTCTTGCAGTCATTTTTACAGGACGACCATGCCTAGGGAGAGTAGCAGCAGTGCTAAACTTTCTCCATTTGTAGACAGTCTGTCTTACCGTCAACACATGAACATCAAGGCTTTTGGAGATACTTTTGTAACCCTTTCCAGCTTCATGCAAGTCAACAATTCTTGATCGTAGGTCTTCTGAGAGCTCTTTTCTGCGAGGCATGGTTCACATCAGACAGTGCTTCTTGAAACCAGTAAACCCAAAACAGGTGTGTGTTTTTTAAGGGCAGGACAAAAGTCAGCAACACATCCAATATCATCACACTGATTGGAGTCAAGGTTGGCTCACTCCTGGCTCCAATTAGCTCTGGGAGAAGTCATTAAGCTAGGGCCTCACATACTTTTTCCTCCCTGCACTGTGAATGTTTACATGTTATGTGCAATTACACCACGGCAACATCTAATGTTTGTGTAGTATTATGTTCAGCAGACTGTGTTCTTCTATTGTTGTGACTTAGATGACGTTCAGAGCACACTTTATGCCCAATTCATGCAAAACTCCACGTAATCGCAAGGGGTTCACATACTTTTTCTTGCAACTGTATATTGGTTCTAGGAATATGCATAATGAAAAATGGGAAATACTTTTCTGTGAGCACAGACTTACCATTAACTTCCCTCTTTCGTAAAATCCATAGAATCATCACTATAACTAGCCATACTGTTGATACCACAGCACCAGCTGCCATGTAGTATGTAATGCAATCTGCAAAGTATGTAAAAGGAAGTCATTAAGTATGAAGACATATTTGATGTTTTCAGTATTAAATACAAGTGTTATTAATATAACGCACAAATCAAACTAATTATTACTTTGCACACCCAAGGTTCTTAAACCTATCAGGCCCTGCTGATAGTATCTAGAGTCTACTGTAGAATTAAGGCGCAAACGGGTTATTTAGAGCTGATGGTTTGTGGAGTGTATCAGGCACCTACAGATATAGGGCTGAAGCTGGTCATACTCCAATGAAATTTTGTTTGAAAATTCTATTTTTCAGCAGAATTATTTGATTTTCTAATGGTTAATGGAGTGAAACTGACATTTGTTTTCAACTGCCAGTGACAAGAAAAATTAAAGAAGCAGGATGGAATTTTTTTTTTAATGGAATGAAATGCTTACTGTGGTTTACATTCAGGAAAAAAAAATAATATATTGTAATGCACATGTTTTAAACACATAAAAGCCTATTTAATACATCTGGGAATTAATTCAAGTTGCAGCTCTGGATGAAATTTTAAGAGCTTTCAAACTAAATTAGTTGAGTTAAAGATGGCAAGATCAAATGCTCTAATGAACAATTTTTCAGAACTTCCTTTTGAATGTTCAAACAAACTTCAGCTGGTGGCTGGTGAGCTTAACATTGCCGAAAACATTGTGCAATTTTGGATCTGATCTTATTTAGGAGATCTACATAATTTTTGTGCAATGAATAGGCCGTGAATCGACTAAACTTGTAACCTTTATTGTGGAAATTGAGAATACAAGCTGGTATGCAAACATGCCTATCAAAACAAACTTCTTTTAAAATGACCTAAAATTAATCTTGCACTGAAAATACAGGGTCTGTTTATTAGATATGGGCCCTGTAAGAATTTCTGCATATAGGTAGTTGAAAACTACCTGTAAGGAAAAAATATGCTGCCCATACACTGATTGAATTTCGTCAGATTCCTGCTGAAATGGCTGAAATTTGCTCAGAAGGTGACCCTATTGCCCCCATTCCATCTGGCATCCCTCTATTAAAAAATAGAGCTGAAACCAGGTGGACAATTGTCAGGGAAACATCTCCAGACATACTAGAGGCCATAGACTGTGAAGAAACACTCACTTTTTCAGACAAATCCACTTTTTGGTCATGCCAATAAGAGCACAGCAGGTATTAGCTCCCCCACTTAACCTCCCAGAACCAACACATTATCTCCACAAAAACTGTATCATATACAGTGTATATATATATATATATATATATATATATATATATATATATATATATAAATCTGTGTTGTTTTTCCTCACTATACTTCTAGCAGATGAGCCATTTGCAGTTTCTATTAAGGAAGTGGTTATTGCTTAATTTATAGTTAAAGTCCTTTGTAGCAGCTTCCTTTCCAACAGAAGAGTATAATTAGCCATAAGTTGGGTTTTACTCATTGAAACACGGCCAGTTCAGCAGGGACCTATCAAATTTTGATCTTTTGCTGAGCACACCTGGAGGCCACATCCTGGTTCCAGCTTGCTGCAAGTTCATCCCAACCATCAGGGGCCCTAGTGAAGAAGCATTTTGGGGCTCAGACTCTGTGCCCTGGAGAACCTTTCTATAAGGGCTCACTACCACAGAAACCTGACAGTTTGCTCAGGCTATGAACTCCTCAAAGACACCTCAGCCTCTACATGAACAACTTCAGTGTCTGGCGCAGAGAGTTGGCGTCCAGCAGGCCTATCAGTAGTGGATAATGCAATGTTTATTGCATGCAGAATTTTCCTCCCATTTAGATCAGCTACAATTTGTGTCCACTTCTTCTCTTGCCGTTCCTACCCCTGCTTCTATTCCTGCTGTTCCAGCTTCCATTGTGCCTCCTGTGTCGGACACTCCTTCTAAACTCCTGTGTTGTTTTTCCTCACTATACTTCTAGCAGATGAGCCATTTGCAGTTTCTATTAAGGAAGTGGTTATTGCTTAATTTATAGTTAAAGTCCTTTGTAGCAGCTTCCTTTCCAACAGAAGAGTATAATTAGCCATAAGTTGGGTTTTACTCATTGAAACACGGCCAGTTCAGCAGGGACCTATCAAATTTTGACCTTTGTGTGGCTTTCCATTGTTTGATCTACTGATTGACTTCTGTCGAATGTGACTGTTGCTAAATTTTCATAGGATCAGTGGCTGCAGCCAATCCCCTATAGTGCTGACATGTATATTTTGACAGGGCAGGAGTCCTCTCTGTCAGAATACAATAGCACAGCGGGAGGGATTTCATAAACTAAGCGTGTGTACCCAGGTTTAGAATGATTTCAAGATGCTAATCTTACTGGCGATTAAATGATTTCTGCATGACAGTATGGAATCTACTGTATTTATAAATGTTAGTACACAAGATTCACACAACTTTTATCCAGATTTCACATATTTTAATTATATGCAATTGGAAAAAATGTGGCAATTTTGTCCCAAAACATCTATAAAAAAGCCCCTATGTAATCTGCTTCTATAAACCAATTCACCATACATTGATATAAGTCATAGACTCCATGTTTTTCTACTGTTTTGGCTAAGCACACTTAGAACTGTCTGCCTTCTTTGTATACTGTAAAACCTTAGCTGCCTCCAAGGATGTCCCTGTTACCACTACCTACTTGCAGTGATTGGCTGATTCAAAAATGACCTCTGCCCGAAATTACCTACAGCATCAATCACCCTGCATATCTTCTGTGCTCCCAGAATGATTGAAGATGCTTCTGTCATAACGGATCCTTTCTATTAATTGCTGTAGTATTTGATATTAGATCTTTAAATTGTGTTGCTTCATTTAAGGACTTTTTTTTTTTGCTCCTTGTTCTGTTACTACTCTTTCTTTTATGTTAGTGTTTCTTTCCCAGCTCCAATGTACAGACTACAGATTGTGAAGCAGATATGGAAAATAAGATTATATGGAAATTTCAAGTTGCAATTCAACACTGTAAACATAGACATACAGAAAGTTGCAGCCTAAGGGTACACATAGACATGAAATGATAGCCATCAGATCTGGCTATTTTGGGTCACATCATTTAACTAGCTCATCTCTATTGGGAGGGCTGCTTGCAGGGAACACCAAGAAGGTAGCTTTGAAAAACTTCCTTCTCTTACTAGTGGAACTGGCAGCATCTGGAGTGACACTGCACTAGCAGCATCTACAATCTCCCGCCAAATACATTATCATTAAAATGAATATGAATTTTGCTGAGCAGAAAAATGTAGTTATGCATTTATTACAATTAAATGTACAATCCTACATTCTGTGCTGTCAACTAAATAATAACACTAATTCTGCTATAAATAGTGTTACAACATCCCCCAATTCACATAAATAAAGCACAAATAGCACAAAAAATGTTACATTTATCAAATAATATCACCACCATAAACCAATTGTTCTGCGCTCATATATTTGTGTCACAATTTAGCCTGCAGTTTTACTGCCTGTGTAATTCTTACCTCCTTTCTGCAGTGGTTCTCCTAGACCTGCCATACCATTTACATGTGTTGTTCACCTATGGGCGTCTCCTGCTATTCTTTGGATCTATATTTCTTTTCTCTTCTATCACTTCCTGGCCCACCTCCCAGTTTGCTTTCCTATATAAGACATGCTCAGTGCAGCCCATGTTGCCTGAGTAACTGCTGAGATCTCGGAGCTCCTGTTTGCCTACCATTACGAGTATTTAGTGGCTGACTTCCCGCCTACTGACCTCGGCTTCATTTACCATTTGTGCTTGCCTGACACCCGCCATGACCTCGGCTTGTTTCCTGTATCTTCTTCTATCTTTTGCCATCTGTACTTTGCACACATGAGTGATCTCTGCATCTTTTGCTGAGCACACCTGGAGGCCACATCCTGGTTCCAGCTTGCTGCAAGTTCATCCCAACCATCAGGGGCCCTAGTGAAGAAGCATTTTGGGGCTCAGACTCTGTGCCCTGGAGAACCTTTCTATAAGGGCTCACTACCACAGAAACCTGACAGTTTGCTCAGGCTATGAACTCCTCAAAGACACCTCAGCCTCTACATGAACAACTTCAGTGTCTGGCGCAGAGAGTTGGCGTCCAGCAGGCCTATCAGTAGTGGATAATGCAATGTTTATTGCATGCAGAATTTTCCTCCCATTTAGATCAGCTACAATTTGTGTCCACTTCTTCTCTTGCCGTTCCTACCCCTGCTTCTATTCCTGCTGTTCCAGCTTCCATTGTGCCTCCTGTGTCGGACACTCCTTCTAAACCCCTGCTGCCTCCGCCACCTTGGTTTTCTGGTGATCTAAAAGCTTGCCAGGGTTTCAATTTCTAATTAGAGGCCAGCCATTTCCCTACCGACTGCACCAAGGTGGCATATGTCATACTGTATCACTTCTTGCTAGTGATGCTCTGGCCTAGGTCTCGCCACTGTGGGAACGTCAAGATCCTATCATTTCCAGTCGTATCACCTTCTTGGGAGCTTTCTGTAAGAACTTCGGAGTGCAAGGCAGGGCCTCATCTGCTGCCGGAGCACTTCTTCGGCTTCAAGGAAGCGTAACTGTTGGTCAATTCATGGTTTGGTTTCTCACCTTGGCCTCAGAACTAGTATGAAATAATGAGTCCCTTACTGCAATGTTTTGACAGGGCCTAGCATGTCATATTAAGGATGAGCTAGCTGGCTGAACCATGCACTCCACCCTGGATGATTTGATTGCCCTTTGCAACCAAATCCATGTCTACTTCCAGGAGCGAGATGTGTTAAGGACTGGTTTTTAACCCCCCAGTAGGTTGTTTAGCATCTGTGTTCTAGAAAACTCTTTAACAAACCATCTTTGAAACTAAACCAGTGCAATTAGTACAAACATGCCTCACACCACAAGAGCAATCCCGTTGCTTGAAGCTCGACCTATGTTTTTATTGACACATATTAAAGTCCTGCCCTGTTCGCCCAGGAAAACGCTCGGGCCTAGGTTGCTGAGAGGGAGTTGATATCCACCCGAGCTTGAATTCTGCCACCCTTTCTTGATTTGTCATACCTGCCTCCATTCATTGAGCCCTGAACATCAAGTATCTGCATATGTGGGCAACTGGGAATTTCACTGAGCCGCTGAAGCATTCCTCTCGTTCCCTTCCTTTCAAGTCCTATCATTCTTGGTTCTTCCATGGTTGTAAAAACATTTTCCCTATCTTGATTGGAACACCAGTCAAGTCTTGTCATGGGGGTCCCAATGCCAGCAGGCTTGCTGCTCCAAGGAACTACTTTCCTCAGCAGGCTCCACCGTTATCTGGGTAGTTGTGGACAGGTTTTCTAAAATGTGTCACTTAGCTCCACTTCTGGGACTACCTTCAGCTGTCACTCTCTTTCATCATCATTAAAGTGATACAATATAGAGAAGTGTTAATTGCCATAATTCATTCACATAAATCATATGTTTCATGCCACTATATTTTGCTTTTCTTAAATCTTCCAGGTACTTTATTCCTGCAGCACTATTGTGTGGTCACATGATCTATCCTTGTTCTTTGGTATCTGAAGGGAAAGATCTTAGGGAAGAGCTTATATTACTACAGTATTAGTCTGTCTGCACAGCCCTGATTGGTGCTGTGCCAGCCATATGATTAAAAAAACTTTTCAGAAAATCAAATCAAATTATAAATTCCCAAAAAATATTTTTTTAGGAATAGGAGGACATGGAGGAGGAGGGAGGGGAGTGTCGTTTACCACTTAGTATACACCCACATGTGTGATTCTATAGTCACATGGGCTGCACAGATAATTAAAAGGAGGAAATTAATACCTTAGAATGGAACTCAAATTGAGCATGCTCAATTGAGGACACCAGCTGCTCTACACAATCTCAGCCTGCAATGGCGACACAGAGAAGATGGCAGGGACAGGTGAAGGCAGGAGCAACCAGATATATTTCACTCTACACCAAATATATGCTTTAGTGTCTTTGTGAGTATGCACACTCTGTTATATAGAATGCAATGAGAGTTTTTCATAGTATGGGTTTAATGACACTTTAAGGGAATCTTTCGTCTTCATGGTAAGCCCTCACACATTGTCTCTGATAGAGGAGTTCAATTTACAGCTTGCCTCTGGAGGGCTCTCGCCACATCTTTTGGAATCAAGGTGGACCCTCCTTGGCCTTTCACCTGCAGTTAAATGTGCAAACTGAAAGGGACAACCAGAATGTTGAAAGGTATCTTCATGCCTTCATTTCTTCCCATCAGGATTATTTGGTAGACCTTCTATAATGGGCTGACTTTCCCTAAATAAACACGCTAATGCCAGCACTGGTGAGTCTCCCTTTTTCACAGTATATGATTATTATCCTTTGGTATCATTTCTCGTTCCCATGTCTTCAGTAAATACTTTCAATGAAATTTGCTCCTCATTGTATTGGTCCCTTTACAATCTTCTGCCAGGTTAATCCTTCCATTTTCAAGCTACGTCTTCCTTACATTTAAGGATCCCTAATATCTTCCATGTTTCCTCCTGAGACTGTACATTATCAACAGGTTTTTTCATCCTCTTCATCATATTTCTCCAGTGGTCAATACCATGGATCAGTATGAAAGTAAGAAAATCTTGGATTCAAAATACTCCAGGGGGAAGCTTTTATATCTAATTGACTGGAAGGAATATGGTCCTGAAGAAAGATGTTGGATTTCTTCTACAGATGTTTCTTTCCTTGTTTGGTGAAACTTGTTTCATCAGAGGTTGCCTCTCTAGCTTTGCTCCAAACGAGTAGGGAGGCTTCATGTAATTATTACATCCTTGCTGCAGTGGTTTCCTAGACCTGTGATTCCATTCACATGTATTGTTTGGCTTCTGTGATCACCTAAAGGTGTTGCCTGTGTGTTTATATTTCCTTTTCCTTTCCTATCACGTAATGCCTTCCAGTTTGCTGCCCAATATAAGACATGCTCAGTGCAACCCATATTGCCTGAACAACTTCCTATTTCTCTAAGTTCCCTGTTTGCATACTATTGAGAGTATTCAGTGTTTGAATTCCCGTGTACTGAACCTGACTTCAGTTTGTTTCCTGGATTTCCTTCTGTCTCCTGTCACTTGTATTCACATCTTCAGCTGGGTGAACCTGAGGGCCATAACCTGGTTCCAGCTCGATGCAAGTTCATCACCACCATCAAAGGCCATGGTGATGAAACAGGCTGGGGCTTAAACTCCACGCTCACTACCACAGAAACCTGACAACCTCAACCCTTGTGAAACATGGAGGTTGATTTACTAAAGGCAAAAAAAACTGCATTGCACTCTGCAAGAGAATTTGCTCCAGAGGTTAGTAAATGAGTTGAAGGTTCACTTTGCAAAAAATACCCAACCACATGCAAGGAAAAAAAAATAGAATTTTTGCTTGCACATGATTGGATGATGGAAGTCAGCAGAGATTCTCATTTACTAAGCTCTGGAGCAAATTCCCTTGCAAAGTGCACACTCTATTTGTTTTAGTAAGTATTGTAGCCATATACAGTTAAAAAAGTCTGTATATAAAATAAGTACTGTTGTTTTTAAAATAAAAGCAGTGTGTTGAAAAAAGTGAATAAAGCTCAAAATCCTTCCAATAGCTTTTATTTCCATACACACAAATGCATTGGGAATACTACACATTCTATTCCAAATCAAAAAATGAAGAAAAATATATCAAATTTGTGTTGTTCCTCTAAAAAAATTGAAGTAAAAAGTGAATATTAGACTGTTCAAAAAAATAGCAGTTTTTGTATTCTTCTTTACAAACTCAAACATTCTCTATATAAACTGAAAAATGTTTGAAGAATTTGCTTTCCTTTGAATCACTTAATATTTAGTTGTATAAGCACTGTTTCTGAGAACTGCTGTACATCTGTGTTGCATGGAGTCAACCAACTTCTGGCACCTGTGAACAGATATTCTAGCCCAGGATGATTGGACTACATTCCACAGTTCTTCTCTATTTCTTGGTTTTGCCTCAGAAACTGCATTTTTGATGTCACCCCACAAGTTTTCTATTGGATTAAGATCCAGGGATTGGGCTGACCACTCCATAACGTCAATCTTTTTGGTCTGGAACCAAGATGTTGCACGTTTACTGGTGTGTTTGGGGTCGTTGTCTTGTTGGAACACCCATTTCAAGGGCATTTCTTCTTCAGCATTAGGCAGCATGACCTCTTCAAGTATTCTGATGTATTCAAACTGATCCATGATCCCTGATATGCGATAAATAGGCCCAACACCATAGTATGAGAAACATCTCCATATCATGATGCTTGCACAACCATGCTTCACTGTCTTCACAGTGTACTGTGGCTTGAGTTCAGTGTTTGGGGGTCGTCTGACAAACTGTCTCCGGCCACTAGACCCAAAAAGAACAATCTTACTTTCATCAGTCCACAAAATGTTGCGCCATTTCTCTTCAGGCCAGTCAATGTGCTGTTTGGCAAATTGTAACCTCTTCAGCACGTCTTTTTTTCAACAGTGAGACTTTGCGGGGATTCTTGCAGATAGCTTGGCTTCACATGGGCGTCTTCTAATTGTAACAGTACTCACAGGTAACTTTAGACCTTCTTTGATCTTCCTGGAGCTGATTGTTGGCTGAGTCCTTACCATTTTGGCTATTCTTCTATCCATTCAAATGGTAGTTTTTCGCTTTCTTCCACGTCTTTCAGGTTTTGGTTGCCATTTTAAAGCATTTGCAATCATTTTAGCTGAGCAGCCTATCATTTTCTGCACTTCTTTATATGTTTTCCCCTCTCCAATCAACTTTTTAATCAAGGTACGCTGTTCTTCTGAACAATGTCTGGAACGACCCATTTTCCTCAGAATTTCAGAGAGAAATGCACTGTAACCAGCATGTACAACATTTGCTGCCTTCCTTCCTTAAATAAGGGCAATAATTGCCACCTGTTTTTCAAAGAATGAATGACCTCACTAATAGAACTCCACTATTATTTTGAACATGCCCCTTTCAATTAGTGATTCAATTACACAGAATCAGCAGCATGCATGTCATGACTGTTGGGTCTGTTGGATTTCTATTACTCTACTACACCTGCTAGTAAATTATTTGCCATGTACAAATATCATTTCTACCAAAACCAGTGATTGATCAGGTTAGTGATATCTGACTGATTTTGAACACAACTGTATATATTTTTATAATCTTTTCCACACTGTGAAACAAATACCGCCGTGTAATGAACATTTTCAATACTTCACTCCGTGATCCAACAACAGTGTCTGTAAAAAATCATTCACCGGAAGTATTTGACCGTTAACATAAAAGGGCTAAAACACACTGGATGTAGTAGTTGATAGCAATTGTACTTTTAAAAGTTTTCCTTCATCCTCAGCATGCCTTCAATAAATCCTCAGCATAGCAGAGGTTTGAATGAGTACATGTGACAAATATAAAGTAAATGTTATCCCAATTTGGCTGCAAAAATGGAAATACACTTAAATCTGGTGACAGACCCAATCGGGACTGGGACTTTTGGAGGGGCTAGGGGCTAGCCTTCTGCCCACTGATTAAGGTTCATGGAGAGAGCATATCATTCTCTAATGATGGACAACAATGTGATGAATGCTGAGAATGAGGCTTGAATTAATTCTCTGCATAAGACAGTAAATCTTCCATTCTGGAGTGGAAAGAAAGATGTATTAATCATCTTGTACATGTTAATGGTCAGAGGAAATATGGTGGACATGCAGACTGGGTTGGAGAAGCTTCTCCATTTGGGACAGAAATATTTAACAACAATCTCTTTCAAGAAATCTAAGGAGGAAAAACTCCTTTTTCAAACTTGGAATATTGTATGAGTTTCGTCTTATGATGGACAGATTATACAAGTGAAAGTAAACATCTGAAAGACAGCATGTGTAATGGACTTTGTGGATTCATGATTCATGATGCTCCCTGATTAATCAAAGCATTGTCTGGATGCCTGGCTGTTGATTAGCTTCATGTTAACTAGATCACTGCTAGTTGTTGGCTGTACTGTTTACTATTTGCATTGTTTAGGATAATGTGGTCAAGCTCTTACCTAATCAGTATGGGATGTTTACCTTAATGTATAATATTTGTGTTTATTGTTCTTGTGGGCACTGCCTCTATTTCTGGAGTGTATAAAAGCCTGTGTTCTCTGTTCAATAAGGAATTCCAGTTTGGCATCTAAGCTAGTCTCACCTAGTCTTGGGTGCAATGCCCGGCTACAATACCTTGGTCCTGTGTCCCAGTGGCGAGGAAGCAGTTCTTTGATGGAATCACCCAGTCAGGGTGACAGGCGTTCAGTCACAAATATGTTCTTCTTTTATTATATTATCAATTATAATAAATATAATATTATAAATATTATCTAAGCTCCATTAAAACTGTTAAACTGTGCAGAAAAAACCATTAAAATGCTATGAATAGAGTTTACAGGTTTATAGGTTTATATTTGAAGCACAGAATGTTTGTTCTCAATAATTTGCTAAAAAAAGTATTGGACTTCTGTTTTTGTCAATAACTTCCTTTTTTGCAAGCACTGCATGATGGATGAATGGATAAGAGGAACAAATAACGCAGTCTTCAATGAGAAGTCAATGACACAGCTAATCGACAGTGTGTTAGGTGGAGGGGCATGCTACGTTGCGAGTCTACATGGTTCATGTTCTTTGTATGTTACATTTCATTTTAGTACAATGTAGTATATGAAAGCCAGATGTCAACATAGTTATTATATTCACAGTTGAGTGGTATGCACAAATACCTGCACAAATTGCAGGTAAAAGCACAAAAAGACAAGTGTTTAGAATGCTTACGTGTGATGTTACGTTTCCTCTACATAAATGATTTTGTGTTTATTCCCCCTCCCTCCAGCAACCTCATAGCCCTCTCCTCTTCTAGCAGTGTCTAATTAATGTTGTTTTGGCCCAGCTCCTCTGCTCCTCCCCTAACCTTTTATGTAGCCATCAGAGAAGGAGCAATGGGGAATACTATAGTGACAGCTCTGAGTCTGCTGGGGCTGCTGACATCCCATAGCTTTTGGATGTCTATAAAAGGGAAGCTTTTACATGTACTGTAACCAACATGAACAAAATACATTAAATGCACATAGCCTTATGAGAAGATTGCTGTTTCAATTAATGATCTCTGCACAAGGTCTCGTCAGTATAATTCAGAATGATACTTGTACAACCATATACTGTACATTTCACATTCTTTAGAGCCATCATGCTTCTTTTGAGTCTCAACCTGTATTCTGTATACCTCAGAGTCTGTGTTTGTGGTGGATTTCTACTGCCTACCCATCCTTTTGGTGAGTCTGTCTTTGCTCCTGTATGCTGCAGCAGACATGTCAAACTGTATTCTAGATAGCATGCAGCCTTCAATGGTTGAAGAATTTAAAGTGACACTAAAGCTTTGATCTTTTTTCTTATAATAACAAATATGTCCATACTTACTTGATCTGTGCAGCGGTTTTGCACAGAGCAGCCCCAATCCTCCTCTTTTTGGGTCACTGCCACTGCCCCTGGCTCCTCCCCCTCCAGCAGTGCCCCCAGGTAAAGCCACTCATCTTGGGGGCACCGCTGCATGCTCATCCCCTAGCCGCTGCTCTATTTGTCCATAAGCCACATAGAGTCACGGCTCGCCCCCCCCCTTGCTTTCTCAGCATCGGCTCACTGGCTGTGACTGACAGCAGCAGGAGCCAATGGGCTCCCGCTGTTGTCTCTGCCATTGAGGAGGAAGAGTCCCCAGACAGCGGAGGCTGTTGAGAACGTCGCTGGATCGGAGGGAGCTTAGGTAAAGATGGGGAGGGGGACAGGGGGGATGCTGCACACAGGATTTTAACTTTCAAACAGAGAATGCATGAAGGTAAAAATCATTGAGCCCTTAGAACCACTTTATATACAATGAACTCCTAGCTGTTCTCCTTCAGATATAAGTAACATGTTTTACAGAGCAATACAAATCTCTCCTACTCTGCACTCAAAAATACTTTGTAGTAGGGATGCACCAATACCATTTTTTTTATCAGCAAGTACAAGTACCGATAGTTTCGGTCAAGTACTCGCCGATACCAAGTACCAATAGTTTGCAGTGTGATTTGCATTAGTGAACGCAAATTGCTCCACAAAGAACAGAATGCGATTTGAACAGATATGCAATTCCTTTCCAAATGCATGCATTTTCACCACTGCTCCCATGTGAACCCAGGCTTGTTATAGCCTGAGGTCACACAGGAGCAGTGCAGGAAACCTCCCTGCAGGCATCCCATGCTGAGTGTCAGTGGTAGGAGAGGACAGAAAACGGCAGAGATTTTAAATCCCCGCAGCTTTCTTTCCTCTCCTTGCAGCGATGACAGTTCGGGCTAGACAGCATCCGATTGGTCAGCTGGCTTCCTGGTCTGGACAGAGTCACAGTGGTGACCAGTATTAGTGGATGGACAGTCCCTTTATTATACTAACCTATGGATGGACTTTATGTTTGCTACTAGGACTATTTTATTGGACATTTACTGACTTGTTTCTATATCCAGAAGTGATCAATCATTTTGTGCCTATTTTTCTACACCTGCATCAAAAGTTATAGAAGACTCCTCTTTCTCCTGGCATTCCTTATTTCCCCAATTCATCAACCTCTAGACATAATGAGCATTTACCCTATGCTGTGAGGAATTTCTTAGCAATGCTGTACCTAATTATTGCAAAAGAAAAATTAGAAATCATCCCTGAGTGGGGCTGTGCCGTTTTGTCTAGGGAAGAGAAGAAACAGTTTTACTTACTTGATCCTCTGCTCCCTCAGCAGATGGCGCTCCCCACAATCCAACAGTGCACTGTCCCTCGATAGCCTCCCATCCAGATCAGGGCTATGGACCCTGCTCTGGTCTTGATGATGTCAGGACCCTATACCAGTGCAGTGTGTAGGTGCAGATATTGTGGGAACCAGTCTAGCTGCAGGGAGGAGCGGAAGATTGGGTAAGTAAATCTTTTTTATTTGTTCCCCTAGACAAAAATGAGCAATTAGCCTTTGCAGTGTGGGCTTAGCCCTAGAACAATATAACAACAATAAAAAATAAAAACTTAACAGAAGTTCAAACCCTTTCTTACTGTAATAAAATGAAAACACTTTTTTGCTGTAGATACAAAGCCACCAAATGGGGTTATAATGTATTCATCCTAATGTTCTCCTGGACCAGTGCTTAGATGGAATCGGAAAGTATGTTTACTTTTTTGCGTCTATTTTTTCTTGTCTGGCTGTTACTAAGACTTTCAGGTCTTGTCAGTAAAATTCCCAAGAATAAACTAAATCAAACTGATACAGCAAAAAGAGTTGAAAACTTAGACAATGTACAACAGTTTGTAGCAAAATATGTTAAACCATGAACCCTTTTGAATGAAGGCAGATGCCCTTTCTGACCACATTTACATCTCTGCTTTCATATCCAACATTCACAATGTCTTTACCAAATAATGAAATACTCACTTTTACACTTGTCATCCATCTTTCAACTTAACACTCCACGATCTGTAAGCACAAATTTAACATTGAGTTATATGTTGACATGCTACTTCTGCGTGGTTTCCTCATGTCCTGGGCTACTGTGAAATGTTACAGCTTCTATATTTTGTAGAAACCCTTGCTAATTCTACAAACAGAACTATTACAAAACATTTTAACCACTTAAATACTAGCCTGTATATACTTATTCATTACCAGGCCATTTTTCAGTTTTCTGGGCGTTGATAATTTGATTGACAGCTACTCGGTCATGGAACACTGTACCCAAATTAATTATATATTAAGACACATAGAGCTTTGTTTTGGTGCTATTCAATAATAACTGTTTTTTATTTTTTACTATATAAAAAGGGAAAAAAACAAAAATGTTGAAAAAAAAACCAGTTTCCCTTACTTTCAGTTACAAACATATCAAATAAAATACACAACAGTACAAAAATCCCAGAAATGTCCCCTTTTTGGAAAGTAAACATCCTATGGTAATCTCATTTTGTGCCGCTTCTTTTTTTCTAAAAAAACAAAACATGCTGGTATTGACGTTGTTAAAACATATAGGATTTACTTAAGGCAAGTAGACTGTGCATGTGCGTGTGCAGTTGCACTCTGCAGGGGCATTTTCTCCAAAGCTTAGTAAATGAGGGGAAACTCTGCTGGCTTCCATCATCAAATCATATGCAAGAAAAAATGCTGCCGTTTTTCCTTGTATATGATTGGGTGTTCTTTGCAAAGTGAAGCTTCACCTCAATTACTAAGGTCTGGAGCAAATGTCATTGCAGAATACAACTACACTTGAGAACTGTTCTGTGTGCCATGAGGCTGTTGCAATGCATCTCTGGGAAGCGGGAGGGCTATCTATGCAACATTAGCTAAACTAAAGGGAAGGGAAGAGCAGAGACCAAACACTGATAATATTTAAAGGTATATGACAGTCAACATGACAGTCATGTGAAACATGACAAGAACAGTTTATTTGCCTTTAGTAAATCAATCCCCATAGTTTGGTATTTGTGTACTAGATATAGCGCATCATTGAAGTTTACCTAAAGGTGAAACTTTTTTTTTAGTTTTAGATTGAGTTAAGCAAGATCAGAAAACCTGTCTTCCCGGTTAGGGAGGTTTACCCTCTTTTTTTGTCCTGGTTAATGCTATCACTAAGAGTGAAAGTCAAAGAAAATCCCACATTTTGAGCTGTCACCAGAACAGGAATAGAGGGGAAATCTTGCAAATGGGGCACTAGTTCTCATGAACCTGGTGATTTACTCACTTTGGAGGGATTTCCACCTACTTCCTGTTTTGCTAATGCAGTGTTTCTCAACTCCAGTCCTCATGGACCCCCAACAGGTCATGTTTTCAGGATTTCCATTATTTTGCACAGGTGATTTGATCAGTTTCACTGCCTTAGTAATTACCACAGCTGTTTCATCTGAGGGAAATCCTGAAAACATGACCTGTTCAGGGTCCATGAGGACTGGAGTTGAGAAACACTGTGCTAATGGGACATGAAGTGAAGGGAAATCTCCCCACTGGAACACAAGTGTCAAGAAAGCGACAGGGATTATAACTATTCCTTACTCTATCCAAAATGAAAAAAAAAAGTTTTGTCTTTAGTTCTACTTTAATATACAAGTCATACATAGAGTAATTTGAACATTTCATTTACATCATGTCTTCTCTATGTAAAGGCAGCCAGAAGGGTGTTCCAGTATCACACGCAGGCATATTCTAGGATCAATACATTACCAATAAAAGGAACTGGAGTAGACTGGTGCAATACAGCAGCTTCTGTAATTTGTAATGAAAGTCACCTGTATCAATTAACAGATCCTAATGTTCCTGTGTCCACTGTGTGCAATATTGTCAAGAACCTTACAGCCTATGGTACTATAACTAATCTCTCTGGTTATGGACAAAGAGAAAAACGTGATCGAAAATTGCAACGAAGGATTGTTTCAATGGCGGATAAAAAATCTCGATCAACTTCCAGACACATTCCAGCTGACCTTCAGGCACAGGGTACAACTGTGTCAGCTCGCACTTTACGTCGCAATATGAATTCTGAGGTGCAAGGCCCAGTGTCAGAAAGTTGGGTCTCTGTCAGAGGTTATGGGTCTTACAGCAGGACAGCGATCCAAAGCACACGTCAAAAAGCACCCAGAAATGATTTAAGACAAAGCACTGGAGAGTACTGAACTGGCAAGGAATGAGTCCAGATCTCAGTCCCATAGAGCACCTGTGAGAACATCTCAATACAGCAGTTGAGAAAAGGAACCCTTCCAATCTGAGAGACCTGGAGCAGTTAGAGATAGGACAGTGGTCCAAAATTCCAATAGAGAGGTGTAAGAAACTCATTGGTGGTTACAGGAAGCGATTGGTTTCAGTTATTATTTCCAAGGGGTGTGCTACCAAATATTAAATTTATGGTGCCAATAATTTTGTCCATTTTTGGAGTTTTGCATGGAATGTGTCTGATTTGGCTTTTTGTTTCTCCACTTTTTTGTGTCATACCAGTGCAAATAAAAGAAATAAACATGAGAATGCCTAAACATTTGTAATTGCAACAATTTTCTGGGCGAAGTGGTGCATTATCTGACAGAAATGAAGGGGCAATGATTGTATATCAGCTTGCCCTAAAATACAGGCAGTCACCCTGTTTTTGCCCACCTCATTCTGTCTCTTTGCATGGTGTACAAATCTCCCATGATTCATCTCATTCACCAGACACCTAACCCAGTCTTCTTTACTGCAAATTTGCCAGAAAACCTATATTTTGCAAAACAGTTCTTTTATGTTCATATGTGTAAAATGCAGTAAATGTGTTTTTCAGTTTTGTTTATTGTTTCTAAAGGGGTGACAACATTGGCATATTTACATTGCATGGTGCTACTTATTTTGTCAGGCCTCTTACATGCAGTATTAACATAATAAATTACCAACAAAGAAACAAAGTTCATTTAAAGTGTTACTAAACCCAGGACACTGCATTCACTATATCTGGTCTCCCACAGTACACACAACATGGAATTGCAATTATTTTAGTAAAGATAAACTGCTAAATACTTTTACTCATCAGCAGGTAGAGCAGTCTTGTGAATTCTGTCAGTGTTCAGCAGAGCAGTGGTTAAAGCTTGTAGGAGGAGTTTTCTTTAGGAGGATACAGAACCCCTGACCTCTGTCTGGGCAGTGCTGGTTGGCCCTGTACTGATCACATACACCCTCCCAAGAAAAAAAAACTCTCTAGCAATACACACCAAATTGAGCATGCACAGTGTCTCTACACGATATGTCTTATCAGGGGATAAGAGGGAGACACTGGAAGAAGGGGAGGATCAAAGAAGTCACAATCAAACTGCATTTTTACACAATGCAGAAAACTAACCCCTTAGGTTCCACAGGGAATATAACAATAGCATGCTTTACTGCATATACAGACTGATTTTACTGCTGTGGGTTTAGTAACACTTTAAGCACAAGAGCAATCAATTTGTAATATGGTTTTACAATATCCACATACAGTATATTGCCAAACGTTTTGGGACACCCCTCCAAATCATTGGATTAAGGTGTTCCAATCACCTCCATAACCACAGGTATATAAAATCAAGCACCTAGGCAGGCAGACTGCTTCTAGAAACATTTCTGAAAGAATGGGTTGCTCTCAGGAGCTCAGTGAATTCAAGCATGGTACCGTGATAGGTTGCCACCTGTGCAATAAGTCCATTCGTGAAATTTCCTTGCTGCTAAATATTCCACAGTCAACTGTTAGTGGTATTATAACAAATTGGAAGCAGCTGAGAACAGCAGCAACTCAGCCATGAAGTGGTAGGCCACGTAAAATGACAGAGCGGGGTCAGCGCATGTTGAAGTGTACAGTGCGCAGAAGTTGCCAACTGTCTGCAGAGTCAATAGCTAAAGATCTCCAAACTTAATGTGGCCTTCAGATTAGCACAACAACAGTGCATAGAGAGCTTCATGGAATGGGTTTCCATGGCCGAGCAGCTGCATCCAAACCTTACTTCACCAAGTGCAATGTAAAGTGTCGGATGCAGTGGTGTAAAGCACGCCGCCACTGGACTCTAGAGCAGTAGAGACATGTTCTCTGGAGTAACAAATTATATTTCTCTGTTTGGCAATCCAATGGATTTGTCTGGGTTTGGCGGTTGCCAGGAGAATTTTACTTGCCTGACTACATTGTGCCAAGTGTAAAGTTTGGAGAAGGGGGGGGGTTATGGTGTGGGGTTGTTTTTCAGGGGTTGGGCTTGGTCCCTTAGTTCCAGTGAAGGGAACTCTTAAGGAGTCAGCATACCAAGACATTTTGGACAATTGCATCCTCACAACTTTGTGGGAACAGTTTGGGATGGCCCCTTCCTGTTCCAATACTACTGCGCACCAGTGCACAAAGCAAGGTCCATAAAGACATGTATGAGAGAGTTTGGTGTGAAGGAACTTGACTGGCCTGCCCAGTCCTGACCTCAACCTGATAGAACACCTTTGGGATGAATAATAGTGTGTACTGTGAGCCAGGCCTTCTCGTCCAACATCATTACCTGAACTCACAAATGTGCTTCTGGAATAATGGTCAAACACTCCCATAGACACACTCCTAAAACCTTGTGGACAGGCTTTCCAGAAGAGTTGAAGCTGTTTTATTTGCAAAGGGTGGGCCAACTCAATATTGAACCCTACAGACTAAGACTGGAATGCCATTAACTTTCATGTGCATGTAAAGGCAGGAGTCCCAATACTTCTGGCAATATAGTGTATATAGTTTGAACTGTGAGCAGAATGCTCCCCCCCCCTCAAGGTTTTAGTTTTGCAACTTTTAGAGATAGCTGCTGACATATGAAATATTACATTATTCTATTTGCTGTTTTTAATAACATCTCACACAACTCCCTTTCTTATCTTGAGTATATAATGGAATGTAGTAATAAACGATCAAGAGTGGATCACTAGACAGAGCTGTGTTTTGTTGTCCTCTACCTTATCTGTTCCATGCAATTGCATTACTTCGTTTTATTTTGTGTCTCAGCCAGAAACATTCACAACAGTTTTTGGCAAGTGGACAGAGTCTCCAGAGGGAACCATACTTTGATCAGGACCATTGGGAACACAGACCCTATATCCCAGCTAGGTTAGCTGCCCTTACAGTGAAACAAAACATAATTTTTTAAAAGATTGCGAAGACAGGCAGAAGACTCATGGTATGTCTCATCTGTAATAAGATATACTTATCTGCTTTCTCACAGTTTTCTGTTGAATGGACACTGAACTGCACATGGGCAGCACAGCGTGACTCCAGTGCGCATGCGCAGGATGATATCGCCGCCCCACCAGCCAATCAAAATGCCAAAAACCCGGCACTGGAAGAAGATGACAGTGGCTGGAGAGGGATTTAACTAGCATATCACTAAAAGGTGGAGGTGAATATTTGTAGGGGTTTTGTTCCACATTAATCTTGCTTATATTTCTGCCCTTCCTGCGTATCCATTTTGTTGGTTTCTCAAGGAAACAAGATTGACTGTCAGACCTTTCTGGTTGGGTAACATGTATGTGTGAATATGTTTGTGTCCCCCTTTATAGGCTGGACTGAGTGTAGAATGGAATAAACCTCTGCAGATCCTTCGAGGATGCCTGGGTCAGGATAAAACCCACAGAGAAGAGTTGAGGAGGATCCCTTATGTGAGTGTTTTGTCTATTGTCAGAAACCCCTTCTATCCAAAAAAAATAAGTGGAGAGACTAAGCTTGTAGATCTGCAGATGTGCTGTTTTAATTATTTGAGGCAAGAGGGCATAGGCACAAGTCGAGAAAAGAAAAGAATGAACAGTCATTAAGTAGGATAATGGAAGGTAAGAGACCCTCAGAAAATGCCTAACTAGAGAATGTGTAGCACTACCCCCTTAGGGGTTGCTTAGTATTTGGGTCCACAGCCAGGCAACACGCATCTTCACAAAGGCTTGCATCCAGAGTCAGAGATCAGTCCTTTGGTTTTGTTGTTTTATTTGGGGGATTTGAACTGGGATAGGGTTAGGGGTGTACAGGATGCCCAAGGGAACTGATGAACTGAGGAAAACTTCCTGAAAATATTTACAAGCCTTCACTGCAACACAATCTCTGTAGGAGAGCTAGCCAGCAATTTCTAATATACCACCCCAACCATAGTTGAACTCCTCTTCCTTGGCCCAGCAATCTGGAGGTATCCCTAAACAGGAGATCTGGTTCCTGTGTCTAAGAAATGGACAGTCCCAGGCAGGTGACGAATCTGGATTTCCACCAGAGTGCTCCTTCCCCTATCTACCAAGAGGGTGCAGGGGTACTCACTTAGATCCTCTCCTGTACCGCTGATGGGTGGGTGGCTGCTACCAGGCCTTTTAGCTGGGCTTCCTTCCTTCCTTGCTGTACAGTTGGTCCTTGCTCTGGGGGCCAGTGAAGTCCTGAGCTTTCTTCCTTTTCCGCTCCACTACCTGTAGGTGAGCCCCTCTCTCCATCTTGGCTCCCTCCCAGGCTCCTGCCTTAAGCCTCACATCTTCCTCTCTATCTTCTACCCAAACTCGCCTCTGCTATGGAGCAGGCTCAGAAATACTTAAAGGTTGTCCCAGCCCCTTTCCAAGCCTCCTGTTGGGGACTGGCCATTATCCTTCAAGAGTTCAGGCAAGCCACTCCTCAGATCCACCCACTGCCTCTAGGTCTTCTTCCAAAGCTCTAGAGTAGGGGGAAATTCCAGAGGGGCTGACCTGCAGAGCCTCTCAGCTCCTGACTGCAATTTGACCTCCTGACTATTACACACAGGCTGCTACTTCTCTCCTCTATAACAATCAAATTCTAGCTCTCCCTAGCTAACTAGGAGGGTGCTACACTCACCCCGACACTAAAAAAACAGGCACGTCCTCATTGGCTTCGGGGGGCGACGGTAAAAACAAAAATGGCTCCTGAGTCCAGGAGCAGGGCATCCTACACAGAAAAAGGGGAGGAAAAAAGGTACAAAACTGGAAAGGGGAAAAAAATATATACAAATAAATTAAGCAGTAGAAAAATCTATATAATATACAAGTTTAAATAGCCCTGGACTCCTCAATTGTGTACATGACTTCCTGTGGGACATATGGGTAGTCCAATTACCACTCCTAAGCTACCCTCTTCTGTACCTCTCTCTGAAGGCAGGAGAAGTGGAGAAGGTGCATTTTGTCCCCTTATCCTGGCTGTACACAGGACTGAGCAGAACGAATGACCCATTTCTGCAAATCAATTTATTCACGGAGACAGCAGATATGCTGTTGCAATAGCTCATGATTTTGGGACCATGTGAACAGGATGGAACTTTCTGACCAGTGCAGGGAAGCCAGGGAGACATGCAAAACTTATAGAGCGGCTATTTGAGGCCTTCAAAAACTAACAGAAATTTCCATCTTGAAGGTAAAAGGGCACACAAAAGGAAGTGACATCACAGCCAGAGGAAATGCTCAGGGTTCCATATTCCTTATCACTCACAAAATGGCACAGTTGAGAGACTTAATGGAATTTTGAAAAACATTTAAAAATAAAAGCAGAAACAGGGACATGATCAGTAGAAGCCTCACCAATAGCCCTATCTTCTGTACAAACTACCCTTTTGAAAGCCTACATAAAAATGCCTGGCATTCGGAGAGTGCCTACTTTGGTAAGAGGCCTCTTGGCCAATGACTTTTCTTGTTTCCTGGTTCTGTAATATAGTTCTACCTCAGCGGGGTTGCCTTGACTCCTCTTTATTTGGGAATAATCCAGTACCCTTTTGGATTACAAAGGCTGTACTGGAGAGCACTCCCACCAGTCGTCAGGAAGGAAAAGAGGGACTGTATCAGCAGGATTGAAAGAGAGAGATAGAAGCAACTTCTCTCCCTGTCTGACTTGACTTTTACTAAATCGGAGCATGTGTCCAGAGTCCAAGAAGAGGTCACCATGGGTCTGGTTTAATCTGTTGTCTGCTGGGAACTGTTGTGCTTAGTTCAATGGCCCCAACTTTGCCGGCCAACGGTTTTCTATCATCATTTACTGGTTTTCTCTTGCAGAAATCCCCTCTATTTGTGGTGCTTCTGGTCTCTACCTTGGCTGCTACCCTACTGCTCCTTAACCTACCCTTACATACTGTTTACTTACTGCCCTGCCTCTACACATTGCTCACTGACTGCCCTATCATGACATACTGCTCACTGCCTGCACTGCTGCTACATACTGCACACTAAATTTCCAATCACTACATACTGCTCACTGACTGCCCTATCACTACATACTGCTCACTGACTGCCCTGCCACTATGTACTGCTCACTGACTTCTCTATCACTACATACTACTTGCTGACTGCCCTATCACTCCATACTGCTCACTGACAGCCCTGACACTATATATTTTTGACTGCCCTGCAACTACAAACTCCTGACTGCCCCACCACTACCTACTGCTCACTGACGGCCCTGCCACTACATATTTCTGACTGCCCTGCAGCTACAAACTCCTGACTACCCCCCCACTACCTACTGCTCACTGACAGCCCTGCCACTACATATTTCTGACTGTCCTGCAACTACAAACTCCTGACTGCCCCACCACTACCTACTGCTCACTGACGGCCCTGCCACTACATATTTCTGACTGCCCTGCACCTACAAACTCCTGACTGCCCCACCACTACCTACTGCTCACTGACGGCCCTGCCACTACATATTTGTGACTGCCCCGCACCTACAAACTCCTGACTGCCTCACCACTACATACTGCTCACTGGCTGCCCCACCACTGCATACTGCTCACTAACTACCCTGCCACTGCACACTGCTCACTGACTGCCCTGCCACTACATACTGCTCACTAACATCCTGCTGATACATACCATATGCTCCATGGCTCTGCACACTTTTTTTTCACATATGTAGCTCCATAACTACATTATAGATGCTCAATTAAATTGCATGGTGTGGCATTAGGTAAATGATATGCTTTTTGTAAACCCATGTCCATTTTAAATGAACGCCCTACCTCTAATTAAAGTTCATTCTACTCCTACAATGGCTTGCTGGACGCACAATGAAAACAGGTGTTCTTTGAAATTTTTTTTTATGTTGTCAACTCAGTATGCCCTGTGAGTAGGCACTGCAGTGTCAAAGAATTTACAAAGCCTGCCTTTTGAACTACAGAGGTGCTGAGAAGAGGGATTTCAGCAGGCGGAGTCAGCACAAGCAGCAAGGTACCATGGTATAGGTAGTCCTTAAAAATTGAAAATAAACAGCAAAGAAGAAACTGCAAGTCATGCAGGGAACCCAGGAAGATGTGGAAAAAAATACAGACAGGCAGCACTCACAACACGTAAGGAGATTTTTCAAGTAACCTTACATTGGATTGTCAAAAAGAACTATTGTTTGTAATGCTATAACAATGCTGATTTTATATAATGAAAGTGCATGTTGTAACCATAGATTTCCTTTCAGTGTTTGAAAAAGGCAAAACTGAACTAAAAACAAAGCCAGCCTGCAAAGAAAAACATTAATAGTTACTCTTCCCACCACACAGTTCTGAAGACTCTATAGTCTACATCCCTGGTGTGCAACACATTGCCCATGGGCTGCATGCTACCCACTGGCCCTCTGTGTGCAGTCGCAGGGCTGATGGTCGCTAGTTTACCAGCAGATTGCCAACAGGATGTGTTGGTGGTCATGGCAGTGAAATTGTAACCCCCCCTCCTGCCTTGATGGTCATGGTAGTGAAAGTTGACCCCCCCCTCTCCAAAAATAGGGAGTTAGATTTCACTGCCATTGACTATCAATGTGGGGGGGGATTAAATTTCACTGCCTTGACCACTAATGTGGGAGGGGGGTTAATGATACTGATACATTTGCTAGGGATATTTATCTTGACCACTGACACCAATGTGCATCCGGGAGTCTTGGGCCACAGCACAGTACTATGAAGGTATGGCACGTGTATGCCATTCCTTCAGAACACATGTGCCAGCTGTCAAAAAATTTGAATATCTCCTAAACGATGCATGTTTAGGGGATATTCATTGTACCTACAGGTAAACTTTATTGTAAACTTACCTGTAGGCAAAAGATACAAAAGTGGGTTTACTTTCACTTGAAGTTGAGTAAATATAAAATATTAAATATAAATAATATTCAGGTAGAACTTCCCCTTTTTACATATTCAGCTATTCAACTTTCGGCTATGCTCACAAAGGCCCATTGTCACAGCTGTGACTCATATATCAGATTTTTTTGAAACTTCACAAATAAAATTTTCATCTCATAAAGAAATGTATAACTATTAAAATAGAAATCGAATGGTTACATAGTTATCATAACAGGGTGAAGTATATTTTAACAATAAGGTATGTCCCAATGGCAAAGATAAGGGAACAACAGAGACACAATTAATAAGAGGAAACATCCAAAGCTAGTTTGTGGTAGAATGGGGCCTGTTCCAGGATCCTTAAAGTGTTATTAAACCCACAACAGTAAAATCAGTCTGTATATGCAGTAAAGAATGCTTGTTATACTAATTGTGGAACCTAAAGGGTTAATCCTCCACATTGTGTAAAAAGGATGTTTGATACTCTCTTCTCTGATCCTTCCCTTCTTCCAGTGTGTCTCAAATATCTCCTGATAGAACAGAGGCTAGGGGCAAGCTGCACATGCTCAGTTTGGTGTGAATTGCTATATAGTTTTTTTTTTTCTTGGGAGAGTGCATGTAATCAGCACTCCCCAGACAGGGGTCCTGCATCCTGCTACACGAGAATGAAAACTCCTCCTACAAGCTGTAACCAGTGCTCTGTTGGACATTGATTGAAATCACAAGACTGCTCTAACTGCTGATGAGAAAAGGTATTTAGCAGTTTATATTTACTAAAATAATTGCACTTCCATGTTCTGTGTACTGTGGGAGATCAGATATAGTGAATTCAGGGTTCTGGGTGTAGTAACACTTTAACAGTCTTATGCCATTCATTCTTTGACTTAGCTGCCTGGGACATGGTATCTTACAGGGAATGACAGCCCTTATCAAGATACTCTGTCAAGTATGAGAATGGATATAAGTTAAGAGTGTAATAAAAAGTGTATGTTAAGGGAACAGAGATGGGTTGGTATAGATCGGGGTCCATGCTATGCCTACACGGTCTCCAGAGAGGTATCCAGTAATTTCTAAGGAAATAGAAAAGCCTCTGAAGAGAGAGGGAAAATTCTTCCTACGGCTCCCTAATCTTACCCCCCTGCCCTCCATGCATAAGAATGGTTCATTTATTTTTATTTAATTTATTTTTTTATTCTCAGTTTTCAAGTAATAACAGACTTACGTAGTAGCAAGTAATCAAAGACACCATGACATTGCTTTGCATGCAATGCAAAGAAGGGTCTTGTTTTGGGAAGACAAATATGCAGGAGTACTGCTTGTGAAGGATCCTCTACATATACTCCATGGTCCATGGGATTGTAGACTGCACCTCTATTTCTTAAATCATAAAATAAACCTTTATTAATAGAAACACACAAACAACAAAGAATATGACTCAAGCCGATCCCAATCAACTGCGATGAAAGGCTGAAGGTAGGATCCTTAAATAGTGCTGTGAAAAATTCTGGAAAAACACATTTTTCCCACTGCCAGTACATGTGATGTTCCAGCTCAGTCTTAAAGGGGCAGTGACATAAAATATCGATCCGAAATGTTTTTTTTTTCTTTTAAATGAGGGGGGAATATGGCAGTCACAATACCATGCGTGTGGGCCCTAAGTCGTGCCCCCTTTTTTCATGGGATTGTAGACTGCACCTCTATTTCTGGAATCATAATATAAACCATTAATAATAAAAAAAAAAACAATTAAAGAATATGGTATTAAATTGCCGTGGCACCTTTATTGGTTTATCAATTGGAAATGTAGAAGAACTTTATTAAATACATTATATAATAAAAATTCAAAACATATCGCTCAGTCAAAGAACTTGTGCAAGATAAAATTAATATTAATTCACAATGTCCCCACCAGCCGGGGCTTGTTGAAAACAAAAACTGGTCTACCCCAAACCCATGGCCATTTCAGTACACGTTTGTAGACCCAGATTAAAAATGTCCAGGCCAACATCAGGCAAATGAACACCATCTTGTCTATACACATCAGAAATACCTCCTTCAAAATCAATATGACGAAATGAAAAACTGTCACGTAAAAGGCATGAAATTTTCAATTGAATGGTTAATGCATCTCCTAATCTTCCCAAGAGGTTTTAGCTCATAGAAATAACCATGAGCGGTGTGGCACTTCTGAAAAAATCACACAAGCATTAGGAAAGGAAAGCTTAAAACAATGTAAATGCTTCTTGATCAAAAAGATCAAATCAAATGTCTTCAATCTACCGATATCATTTCCACCTAAATAAATGATCAAAATAGATGGAGATGGTCATACTTGAGATAACCTAGAAAGACAGAAGTAAAGATTATTCCATTGTAGACCTCGGATTCCCATCCAAATGACTCGAAAACTATCAGGACATAAAGGTAAGTTTGATGAGTAACAACGCTGGGATGCTCGCTTATGAGCTCAGTATATATAGGAATATCCAGTAATCCAGATGTTAGACTTGACACCTATGGAATCAGAGATATAGATTAGAGCAGACATAAAGGTTGAATCTTTGTGACTCCCATCTTCCCAGTTTCGTAGTAATGGCATCATTGAGGCCCAATCTAGCAGCTTTTGTGGTGGCTCCAATACGGAAGGAGTGAGGAGAAAATTTGTATTGCAAGAGATTCAGATAGGAGAGACAGAGTGTCAATTTTTATGAGAAAGGTCCAAGTGGACTAAAAAATGACCAGAACAAGAAGATACAGTATATGCCAATTAAAAGGGGAGGGCAAATAATTGAATCGCCACATGCATGTAAAGTGAGCAAATGACCCTTACCAGCTTGGTCAGTTTTAGATTGTCCTATGAGAATCTGCACATTATTATTAAAAAGAGAAACGTCATTATACATTAGACCAGACTTTCTACTCCTGTTATTTGGGACTAATTCAAAAATACAGAAGAGCAGCAAAAAAAAAAAAAACACAGGACAAAAGCCGTATTAAAATACAAAGCCTCATACTCTAAATGACAAACAAAAGTGGACAGGCAGAGTTGTTTTAAGATATCTGAAGAAATTGGTCTGCACATATCAGGAACAAATGTAGTTTTTCTCTCTCCCTTGAGGGCTTGCCTAACAGAGAAAAAACTAGTACAGGTTGGTAAATTATAAGTTTTTACAATGTGGCTATAAGAAAATTGAAGTTGCATCAGGGAACAGAGAAAAGCCAAAACAGATTGCTCTGAAAGGGAGTGAGCAGAAAACCCTAAATCCTTATTAAATAAAACCCATCTCTGCCATGCATCTGAATATTCAGTCCATGTTTTTGGAGCAAGCGAGATCCTAATAGCAGACATGACAGGAGCTAGATTAAATCCCAGAGATGATACGGGCAGACATGACTCACTGGATCTGCAGTCAGGAGAAGTTGTCTGAAACAAACCGTCTGGAAACAAGATAATGCAACAACATTAATTTTCCCTGGTACAAATTTTGATTTCACCCAGATATTCAATCTCAAGCATAAAAGAACAAAGTGTCGCAAAAATTTGAATACAAAAATGGATGTAGAAGAGAGACAATTTATTGCGAAAATTACTCCCTTGTTATCTGAAAGAATAATGATCCTTTTATTAGCAAAATGTTTCCCCCAAATTTCAAAAGCGACCACAATGGGAAAAGGTTCCAGTAAAACTATGTTCTTAGTAGCTTTTTTAAGAACCCATGAAGGTGGCCACGAACCGCAGCACCAATGAGTGCGTCAGATTGCTGCAAAGCCTAAAGAGTCGGCAGCATCCGTAAAAGGCTCTAAGTCAGCAGAGAAAAATAAAATCTTCTTGAAAGAAGGATCGACCATTATATTAATTTAGAAAACAAGACCATACCAGGAGATAATCCTTAAGAGCAGACGAAAATGTGAAAAAGGGGGACTTAAACCCAGACATGGCCAAGGGTAAACATC
This sequence comes from Staurois parvus, assembly GCF_062004578.1. Lineage (NCBI taxonomy): Eukaryota > Metazoa > Chordata > Amphibia > Anura > Ranidae > Staurois > Staurois parvus. Next base: position 5,872,468 of record NW_028318054.1, read on the forward strand.
TTGAATAAATCCCGGCTACCAGCATGATCCTGGTTGCAAAGGCGAGTAAACCTAGCAAAGATTGAAGTTCTTTCAATAAGACCTTTTTCCAATATAAGAAAAAGGATATTAATGACTGAAGTCTGGCTATTTTAAGGGGGGGGGCTGAAACTGTAATAAATAAGTGTCAATAGTTATAAATAACAATTCGATAACTGGGGAAGGAATCACAGTTTTTTCAAAAGCTAGGGGAGTACCAAAGGTGTTGTCTATAAGAAAAAACAAGGTAATAATGAACAAGTAGGAGAATTAGGAGGATCTACAAAAAGGAAATCACCCAGGTAATGGACCATTAAAACCCGACTCATAAAGAAGCACCGACTGCAAAAAGGTAGCAAAAGCTTTAAAGTAATAGCAGGACAGAGAGCACCCCATAGGCAAACACATATCATAGAAGAAAAAAATGTCAAAATGAAAGCCTAGAGAACTGAAGGACTCAGTAGATAGATAAAAGTCTGAAAGCAGATTGAATATCTGATTTTGCTAATAAGGCTCCTCGGCCAAAATTTCTTACAAGTTTAACAGCGTCATCAAGAGTAGTATATGTAACAGAAGACAAATAGAGATCAATATAATCCTTTAACGAACCTCCTTGGGGAAAAGAAAGTTGATGAATGAGACAAAACAAATTGGGTTCTTACTTGGGAACTAAACCTAAGGGGGAGATCCGAAAATTAACAAACTGTGGGCAAGAAAAAGGTCCTGCTACTCGACCCAGAGAAATGTCTTAAATTATTTTTTCCGTAACCACTTGACTATACATATCAACAGATTTCAAATTTTTAACTATCACGCAACCCAAACCAGAAAATACAGGGAGTTTGAAACCAGAAGAAAATCCATCAATTTAAAGATTTCCCCTTGTCTGGGTAAAGAAGAAGCCATGGGCGAATTTTTTCCAGTCGTTTTTGAAAATTGTCCCTCGCAACTTGGGAAGCATTACTGGTCCTTTTAAAACATTTGGATACTGGATGAGAACATTCTGAAAACAGAAAGAACATTCGTGCCTATAGCGGCATGATGCTGCCCATTTGCACCGAGATTCGTTAAAAGCATACCCTTTTTGTAAACGGAAGAAATATTAGAATTTAAAATGGGTTGCTTAATAATAGCAGGTTTCTGAGGAAGGATAAGGTTTAACCATAAACCTACATCTTTCATCCCCCATTTAAGGTTAGGGTAGACAGCAATTTCTTGGCAGAAAGGCTCATCTTAATGAAACCATCCAAGTCCGCCAAATTATGGTAAGCCTCCAGAATGTGTTCAAGATGTTGAAACAATCCACTACACCTTTCTGGAAATTTTTCACTCAAGACAGCAGAAAATATACAAAAAGCTTGTAATCCAGAAGGAAAAAGATGTATAGAAACATTAGGTGAATTAACAGCTGACCATACATTACAGGAGATGACACAGGCACTGATAACTGATGGGTAGAAAAATTATCAGAAAACTTAGTTAAAGAATAAATAAGGGAAGTAATGACATGCAAATGTGGCAACTCACTAGCCTGCTGATGAAGCGCAGCCGGAAGAGGAGCATCTTGTGCAGTAACACGCTGGGCTGCGATATCAGGATATCCTTCTGTTGAGCTTCGGGGGGCTGTGATACCGCCGCCATATCCCACCTGGCAGGCCTAGACAGCTGTGGCACTGGTTGCCTGGCGACTGGGGAAGCCATAGGAGCCGCTTGTTGAATAGGGGAGGAGCACCAGCATCGCCCATGCCCCCTCCTGCTGCATATGGAAGAAAGTGAGAAGACCTGTCTCCTCTTGACCAGACGGCCTGAGAGATGCCCAGCGGTGACGTTATCTGGTTCTTCCTCCCGTGGGTGGTAATTGTCGGCTTGACCTGAAGCCATCGAGGACCCAGGGCACTCTGGTGGTAGGCTGCACTGAATCCAGTGGGATGGGGTGCGCTGATCCACGGAGGAGCTTGCTAGCAGAGGAGGTCTTGCCGAGACATTTGGCGAGTTTCTCTGGGGGGTGTCGCAAGGGGGTCTTCGGGTTCCATCTGCGGCGGCTCCTCTTCTACCAAAGTCAGGCACCACCGCAGCCAGTCTTCTCCGCCGTCACTAGCTGACTTTTCAAAGACTCTTTGGGCCATCGACTTCATGACCTTTCTCAGCCAGCGAGTTCCTGTATTATAACCCCAGTATTATAGCTTTCAACTTTGCGAAGCCGATCCTGGTCAACTGCAATTAAAGGTTGAAGGGAGGATCCTTAAATAGTGATGTGGAAAATTCTGGAAAAACACGTTTTGTCCCGCTGTCAGTACATGCGATGTTTTTTTTTTTTTAAATAATGAGGGGGGAATATGGCAGTCACCATCCAATGTGTGTGGACCCTAATTCATGCCCCCTTTTTCCATTATTTACATTGTTTTCAGCACTTTGATGCAGGGTATAAATGATCAGTGTAAATGTTTAGTCACATGAAAGGGAGCTGCAAAGTGATCCTAATTTGCTGTGTTTCATTGTTAGCTAGCTCATAGCTCTTTGGGGAGTCCTTTGTTGTATAAAATGAGATCACTAAAAAGCTATATTCCTTTTCCTTTGAAGTCTCTTTAGCCAACTCAAAACTTGTAGTGGAGTCTTTTGTTATGTGTAAAATATTTTTTTTTACATACTAAGCAGATATAAAGTAAGGCCCCATTCACATGAAGGGTCCAATCAGGTTGACCCTGATTGGACCCTCCATTCACCCTTATGGTCTGGTGGATATATGCCATCTAGGCAGATTGGACTGGAGGGCAGTTGGGTGTAAATGGACAGCAGAGTCTGTTTACACCTGAGCAGCCATAAAGCAGAGCGGACACAGACCTGCCCTGTGTGACATTTTAAAATCAACTAAAATTAAACTATCCCAAAATAATTATAGTTTCCGTTGAAATTCCCTTCAAACTGTTGAAGCTTCAACAAATCTTCTGTCAATTTTAAACAAACAGGCAAGATCTGCCTTCACTCAAAAAATTGCGTCTTGTGCCCTGAAGACATTTAAACTGGGAAAAATGTACAGATCCCCTACTGTACATTTGTCTTGTGCTTACATTTGTAAAATCATACACTACATAAATATTGCACACAGTGCTCAGGCTGATTACTTTTGCATGCATTAAATAGATTTGTTACTCCTACTTCTCAGACTGGCTGAATAGCAGGTCACCCCAATGACCACTATGAGGCAGACAGGTATGTATAGTAATGCTTTCATAGTGCCTCTTTTATTTGTAAATCCCCAGGGTTAACACAGGGTCACTTTAAGGTTCTTATCCCAAGCTCTAATACCCCAGTCACACTGATCACAACTTTGAAATCATGTGACTTACTGTGAAATCGCACGATTTCAAAGTCAGATGACATGCTGATTTGAGGTGCGATTTGCAAGACATCTGACACAGATGCAGTACTTTAGAAATCGGTGCGGCTCTGACCAAGTCAGCTGACAGCTGTAATTGCGGACAATAGGGAGTGACTTGCCATACGATTTGCAAGTCGTATGGCATGCAAATCAAATGCTAATTCACACCCAGTGTGACCAGGGACTAAGATACAGCTTGACTGTTTCTGTTTAAACCCTTAAATTGCAGGGAGGCAGTCCCCCTTATATCCATGAAATTACCACTCTAAGGCCTCATGCACACAAGTGTAAAAAAAAATATTGCTTTCAAGTGCATCCGGCATTTTCTTTTACACCTCTAAACACAGCTGCATGTTACCTAAAGTGCCCATGTACAGTACATGCAAGCGTTTGGGCAGGTATTGCATACCTAAAAATATGTCCAAACTTGTGTTTCTGAAGAAGCTTATTTGCATTTTTTATATTTAAACATGCAGAAATGTGTAGAAATGTGCATAAACCCATGTAAAAGTCTAAACATGTAGACTTAAATCATTCATCATAATTGAATATTCTAGCCAATGGAATGAGTTTACGTGCATAAGCCTCTGAACGCTATGCACGCATAAACGCATGTAATTACATGACAAATTGAGCATTATGTAAAACTTACCTTAAAATGAAGCCCTCCAGCGGCCCGCTGTCATCGCTGTAGAGGCTTCCATCTTCACCCGTCTTCCTTGCAGGCTCGTGAGTTTTGGCCGCCTGACAAGCCAGATAAAATTCGTTTACAACCGGTAACCACTACTCGTGCACAACCTAATAAGTGTTCAATCCCTGTGCGCCAGGATATTACTGTCTCCCCAGAAAGTTCAAAATAAAAAATCTTTCACAGCATCCGTACAGTTAATATCCCCTACAAAATTAAACAAAACGAGTTTACTACCACTTTAACGGGGACACAGGCAGCAATTAAAATTGATAGGTGTTCTAATCCCTCTGGGCGCTATCCAAAACAAAAAAAAATGTTTTGCCTTTAGTTATACTATCAGTTGGATTTTTCTGCCAGCTCCTGGCAGAATGATTCAGCGTTTAGAGGCATTTTTCTATACGCCTGTGTGCATGAGGCCCTAAGTGTCTGCTTAGCACTCACAATACCTATATTTTCATGGTTTATCTTTTATCTACAACTCGATGGGGTATTTTATCACCACTTGGGAAAAGTTTTAGCCTGTTTAAGGGTCTGAATTATCATGGTGATATTAAACAGGTACATTCCTTTTATTTAGTCTGTACTTATCACAGAGAATTCATGGTGGAGAGAAGAAACGAAAAACACCCTGTTTTTGGTTAATTTCTGACTTATCACGGTTTATTAAATGGTTATTATAAATTATAGAGATCAAATACAGGGAATTATCACTGCAATAAGCAGTGAAAAGTATTATCACTGGCTTTACACCATTTATTAAATATACACCTTAGCAGGTGGCGTGACCAGCAATGGAGATGTGAGCAGCACTGCCTAGGAGCTCCAGTGGCACCGCTACTTTATATCTGATCCTGAGGACACAGCATGCCCACAAACCTCTCTGCACCAGGGAATCCTGACTGCTGACATCCCGCTGCTACAATTGGGCACAGCTCTTCCAAACCTCCTGGGGATCGCTCCCGATGGCCCTTCCCAGGTTGTACCTGGTGTTGGTTATGTGTTAGAGAAGACACTGGTAGCGATGAGGCAGAACTCTGTTTTACTTGTGTGGCTTAAGTTGCAAACATACAGAACACTTCAGTAATGTGTGACAGCAGACATCTTGGTTTTGAAGAGAGAGAGGAAGAGAAGAAGGAAGAGAGAGAACCAACAAGTTTTACACATATGCACAACTAGTAACCTTAGTGTACAGTGCCATCTACTGGTCAAGTGATATTAACACACAATACTATATAGTACATGCTGTTGCATTCCCAACACCTGGCAGCAGACTGGTGGCTTCATGTGATCTCCCCCAGTGGGAGAAGCACAAGAAGATGGGGGTGAGTGATCGTACTAAAAGGACTACAGCTTGAAACCCAAACCCCCTAGTACTTATCAGGAATTACTTTGTGGAGTAGGTACCTTCCCCCTCCCCTTCATCCATGGAAGACAGACTTGAATTTCCCCCTAGGCATTTGGGGCTGGAGTGGGGGAAGGAAGGGGGAACCCATTTTCTCACATGCAGCGTGGCTGCCATTTCTCCTGATGGGACACCTGTCTCTCCCTCACAACAGCCAGCAGAGAAGGAATTATCACTGAAACATGTTCTGGAGGCTATTCATACATGCCACCCAGAGTGATTCAGTGAAAGTGGACCTGTCATTTCTCAAACATGATATGCAAAAAATGAAAGTCAGACTGTCTACAACAGAACAACGTATCAATGATGTGTAGGATGCTGTGGACCCCTTGCAAGGTGATGTTCATTCCCTACAACAGTCTGCCAAAGACCACTCTGCTAAACTGAAAGATTTTGAAGATAGACTATGCCGTAACAATTTGCACTTTATTGGATTCCCTGAGGGGTCGGACAGCATGGATCCTGAATGTTTTATGGAAACTTGGCTCAAATCTGCCCTAAATGTGGACACTTTTTCTACACTCTTTGCTATCAAACGAGCCCTTCATGTACATCTGCACCCCCTGCCTTCTGGAGTGTCACCAGGACCTCTCCTCATCACACTCCTGCATTTCAAGGATAAGGAACAGATTCTGAGAGTGGTTCCTACTCTTGGTACTGTAACATTCAACGGAAACAATATGTTAGGAATGGACTGGCCAGCAATGGTGGGACTCACCTGCCTTTTGATCTGCAGTACCAGGGCTGGCCAGCGGGTGCTCCCAGCAATCAGAGACTCAACCTTTCAGCCAGCTAACACCTGGAACTGATGATGCTGGGGTATTTAAGGGATGGCCAGACCCACAGACTCTGCCTTGGTGTTGTGTTTCTCTTGGGCCCTGTATCCTGTTCCTGCTCTCTGTTCCTGTCTGATTCTCTGCTACCTGTCCTGATCCCTGGCTTGTGACCCTGACCATCCCTCTGCTTGACCCTCTGTACTACGCTGCTTGCTACCTGCTGAACCTGGCCTGTGACCCCGACCATTCTCTGCTTGCTCCCCCTGTACCTACCTGCCCAATTGATATTGACCCGGCCTGCCTGACGACGCTTGCTTGTATGTACTGTTATCTGTGGGTGGTTTGGTTTGGTTTGTTTGCACTGTATTATGTTTAGTATTGCACTGCGTTTATGTTTGTATGGTTAGTGTTAATAAATTGTATTGTTTATCACATATCTGAAGTCTGCGTTTCCCTGCATCAGTCACACACCTCTGGTCATACCTGGGAGCCCTGACATTACACCAAGGCCAATCCTGACCAGAAGTGGCTGCACAGGGAAGCCATCTTGGCTTGTTGATGGGAAGGATGGATCTGGATGAGGTTGAATATTTATATCTGCTAGTGTTTGATGACAGGGAGTATGCTTATCAAACTCTGAAGGAGTATACCCGGGATGAACTGCTAGAATGTATACGGCTCGCTCATGTTCTAGTAGATCAGGGCACAGAGTTCTCTGAGGTGCAGCCTTTGATTGAAGTTTGTGCTGAGTTGGTTTCATCTGGTTCCCCCGAATGCAGGGATGAATTTTTGCCACCATTTAGTGCAGACCAGGTAGAGTCCCTGGTGTGGTTATTAGAGGATGATGTGGGTTACTTTCTGGAGCGTTATTCCACATGTTCACCACAGACACTAAGAGATTGTATAAACGCAGTACAGTCATTGACCAGACAGGCTTTGTGTAAGCTCAGCTTTGTTCAACCCATACTGCAGACATGGACAGATTTGTTGCACCCAGCCTCAGTCAGCTTACAAAGACCCAGTCCTGCTTCTAATCTATTTCCTCAAAACTCTATTCCTGCATTCCCAACAGCTCCTCCTGCCCTGCTATCTACCGCATGTCAGTACCCTGTTCCCACTCGCTGCACCTATCCTGCCTTTAACCCTGTAAAAGAGCCCTCTGTAGCAACCGCTCCCTCTCCTGTTCCATCCTCCAGTTCTTCTCTGTCTCCAGCTGCTCCATTCGTTTGCAGACCTGCGTTTACTTGCAGTGCTCCAGTAGTTAAAACCAGAAAAAAGCGAAAATTCTTTCCAACCAATACCATCCTGCCAGTATCCAAACCGGTGAGCCTGCCTTCCGTGGTTCAGCCTGAAGCCTCTACTCGGCCTGAAGCCTCTACTCGGCCTGATGCCTCTACTCGGCCTGATGCCTCTACTCGGCCTGAAGCCTCTACTCGGCCTGAAGCCTCTACCCAGCATGATGAACTGATCCAGCCTGACGATCCTATTAGGCCAGTTGACTCGATGCCCGCTGTTGATCCAGATGATCCGGTACCTGATCCGGTGCCCGCTGTCGAGCCAAATGACCTGATGCCTGGTGACCCAGTGCCCGCTGTCATACCTGGTGACCCGATGCCCGCTGTCGAGCCAGACAATCCGGTACCTGATGACCCGGTGCTCACTGTCGTGCCTGTTGACTCGGAGCCCACTGCCTTGCCAGATGACGCGGTGCCCGCTGTCAAGCCAAATGACCTGATGCCTGGTGACCCAGTGCCCGCTGTCCAGCCAGACGATCCAATGTCTGACCCAGTGCCCGCGGTCATACCAGTTGACTCGGAGCCCACTGCCTTGCCAGATGACGCGGTGCCCGCTGTCGAGCCAAATGACCTGATGCCTGGTGACCCGATGCCCGCTGTCCAGCCAGACGATCCAATGTCTGACCCAGTGCCAGCGGTCATCCCAGTTGACTCGGAGCCCACAGTTGTGCCTGGTGACTCGGTGCCCGCCGCCCCGCCTGGGGGCCTGAGACCTGTCGTTCCGCCTGGGGGTCCGGCACCCGCCACTCCGCCTGAGGGCCCGAGACCTGTCGCTCCGCCTGAGGGCCCGAGACCTGTCGCTCCGCCTGGGGGTCCGGCGCCCGCCGCTCCGCCTGAGGGCCCGAGACCTGTCGCTCCACCTGGGGGTCCGGCGCCCGCCGCTCCGCCTGAGGGCCCGAGACCTGTCGCTCCGCCTGGGGGTCCGGCGCCCGCCGCTCCGCCTGAGGGTCCGAGACCTGTCGCTCCGCCTGGGGGTCCGGCGCCCGCCGCTCCGCCTGAGGGTCCGAGACCTGTCGCTCCGCCTGGGGGTCCGGCGCCCGCCGCTCCGCTTGAGGGCCCGAGACCTGTCGCTCCTCCTGGGGGTCCGGCGCCCGCCGCTCCGCCTGAGGGCCCGAGACCTGTCGCTCCGCCTGGGGGTCCGGCGCCCGCCGCTCCGCCTGAGGGCCCGAGACCTGTCGCTCCACCTGGGGGTCCGGCGCCCGCCGCTCCGCCTGAGGGCCCGAGACCTGTCGCTCCTCCTGGGGGTCCGGCGCCCGCCGCTCCGCCTGAGGGCCCGAGACCTGTCGCTCCTTCTGGGGGTCCGGCGCCCGCCGCTCCGCCTGAGGGCCCGAGACCTGTCGCTCCTCCTGGGGGTCCGGCGCCCGCCTGGGGGCACGATGCCCGTCGCCCCGCCTGGGGGCACGATGCCCGTCGCCCCGCCTGGGGGCACGATGCCCGTCGCCCCGCCTGGGGGCCCGATGCCCGTCGCCCCGCCTGGGGGCCCGATGCCTGTCGCCCCGCCTGGGGGCCCGATGCCTGTCGCCCCGCCTGGGGGCCCGACGCCCCGCCTGGGGGCCCGACGCCGGTCGCCCCGCCTGGGGGCCCGACGCCGGTCGCCCCGCCTGGGGGCCCGACGCCGGTCGCCCCGCCTGGGGGCCCGACGCCGGTCGCCCCGCCTGGGGGCCCGACGCCGGTCGCCCCGCCTGGGGGTCCGACGCCTGCTGCTCCGCCCGGGGGCCCGGTGCCTGCTGCTCCGCCCGGGGGCCCGGTGCCTGCTGCTCCGCCCGGGGGCCCGGTGCCTGCTGCTCCGCCTGGTGGCCCGCTGCCTGCTGCTTCGCCTGGTAAACTGATGTGCCTCTGCCCGGAGTCCTGCCCGATGTGCCTCTGCCCGGAGTGCTGCCCGATGTGCCTCTGCCCGATGTGCCTCTGCCCGATGTGCCTCTGCCCGGTGCGCCTCTGCTCGATGTGCCTCTGCCCGGAGTCCAGCCCGGTGTGCCTCTGCCCGGAGTCCTGCCCGGTGTGCCAGTCTTTGATATCCCGCCAGTTACCAGACCCGGGCGGTGGAACATTTTGCCCAGCTAGGACTGTTTGGAGCCTCCTGAGGCCGCTCCTTGGGGGGGGTACTGTTAGGAATGGACTGGCCAGCAATGGTGGGACTCACCTGCCTTTTGATCTGCAGTACCAGGGCTGGCCAGCGGGTGCTCCCAGCAATCAGAGACTCAACCTTTCAGCCAGCTAACACCTGGAACTGATGATGCTGGGGTATTTAAGGGATGGCCAGACCCACAGACTCTGCCTTGGTGTTGTGTTTCTCTTGGGCCCTGTATCCTGTTCCTGCTCTCTGTTCCTGTCTGATTCTCTGCTACCTGTCCTGATCCCTGGCTTGTGACCCTGACCATCCCTCTGCTTGACCCTCTGTACTACGCTGCTTGCTACCTGCTGAATCTGGCCTGTGACCCCGACCATTCTCTGCTTGCTCCCCCTGTACCTACCTGCCCAATTGATATTGACCCGGCCTGCCTGACGACGCTTGCTTGTATATACTGTTATCTGTGGGTGGTTGGTTTGGTTTGTTTGCACTGTAGTATGTTTAGTATTGCACTGCGTTTATGTTTGTATGGTTAGTGTTAATAAATTGTATTGTTTATCACATATCTGAAGTCTGCGTTTCCCTGCATCAGTCACACACCTCTGGTCATACCTGGGAGCCCTGACACAATATCTCCATTTTCCCAGATTTTTCTGCTGCCACTCAGAAACAGCAGGCCACTTACACTACAGATAAGAAGAGGCTGCGTGACAAGAATCTGGCCTATAGTATGCTTTATCTGGCCAAATTATGTGTAGTTCATGGTGGCAAAACACTATTTTGTTTACCTCCCCTGGTGATGCCTCTGTATGGTTGAATTGCCTCCCTTGAACTTCTGCTTTTTGTGGTAGGAGTCCATATAAATGATGGCTTGCTGTGTCAAATATATCTAGTCAGATTTGCGAATATGTTTGCATGCTCTGTCTAACATGGCTTTCGGATATAGTTTTTACATAACGACCTTTTGTGTGTATTGTCGTTTGATTTTCCTCTGTTCTTACACAGGAATTGTTTGGGGTGTGCCCCCTACAGGTTGTTCATGTTTGGGGAGAAAGCCCACTATGTTTTTCCTTGTCGGGAGGGGGGACAGGTTTCTTCTTTCGCCTACTCATTCTACTATTACGGTGTGGGTTCTGGAGGTGGCAACTGCGGCTAGCGATTTGGTATATGATACAATGGCCTGGTTTGTTTATAATTCCCCTTTTCTCTAACTCATGTAATTTACCTTAGTAAGGGGGTCTCAAGTCTAAAATCAAACGTTCACTACTTTCCACCCACTTAAAGAAAACAGGGGCCCAGGTAATTTTCCTACAAGAGACCCATTTAGTGGGATACAAAGTGATGGCCCTTAAATGGCTGCATATTTCTCATGCTTTTCATGCTACCTATTCCTCTTATTCCAGAAGATAACTATTTTGATCACTAAATCTTTACCTGCCTGGATTGAGGAGGTGTTTCTTGACCCTCAAGGTTGCTATATTATATTAATCCTTTGTTATTGTGATATATATTATACATTGGTTAATCTGTATTTACCCCCTCCATTTGACACTCAAAGGTTGTCTGCCTGTACTTCTAAAATACTACAAGTTGCAAAAGGTACTATTGTTATAGCAGGTGACTTTAATGCTGTTATGAATCCTTCTCTTGATAGGTTGCGGGGTTCCCATACCTCTTCCTCAACCCTTCGGGACTGAGTGGACAGTTATGGGTGGGTTGATGTTTGGCGCTGGATGCATCCTGATCAAAGAAGTTACTCTTGTCACTCTCTTGTCCAATGGAACCCTTTCTAGACTTAATATGGTTTTTATTACTACTGCTTACCTCCAACAGGTTACAACAATCCATTACCTACCTAGAGCTATCTCAGACTATTCCCCATTGGAGCGTCAGCTCCGGACGGCTAATACTCTGGGGCTGAGCACATGGAGGGTTAGTCCTTTTTGGCTCTCAGACCCTATGGACCTTTACAAATGCCATGATGATATCAACAATTATTGGCAGGAGGCTTATCTGATGACACCCTTTGGCCTCCAATGTGATGCTTTTAAGGCTGTTATGAGGGGCTCCTATATTACTGGGGTGGGGGCACTAAAGAGAGCCAATGCATCCAGACATGTAAAATCAATATGTTGCCCATACCTCCTCTCATACCTATCTTCAATGGAAGGAGGCTAAGAGAGCTTATAATATAAAGTTGTTTTACCAAGCACAACATATCTTTGATTCAGGTGATAAAAATGGACGTCTACTTGTCTTTTTGGCCAGACCTGTACAAGAGACTTAACATAAAAATAGTGCAGCGCTGAAAATAATGACAAAATGACAAAAAAAGTAGTCCACTAAAAGTCTATGTCATATAAACGTATCCAGTGTCAGATGTGGATTCAGAATAGGTGATCCGTGTGGAAATGGCTGGAAAACGCACTCACCAGAAGTAAGACACATAAACGCAGTGTGTATATAAAGCTCATGGATCTTCAATCCAGAGGGAAGTAAAGCTGATCCGGTTACAGGAATGGTGGATCCCTCCTCCGCAGATGCAGTAACAGATCTTCCTTAACACGATTAGATGTAGAATTCCAAGACCAGGGTTCTGCAAGCAAAAGCTCCTCAAGGGAGTTTTAGGGAAGGACACCCATAGTGAAGTAGGTAATAAAAGGCAGCTTTATTCACAATAATGATATCCAATTCAAAGCAGGCAGGTATCATACAGATGTGTCAGCAAGACAACTAACCCTGGTACTTTGAATAGTGGCCGCCGGGCCTCCACGTGGCACCGGCGGCGTAGCGTCTCGACGTCCAGGCTCCTCCTTACGCGTTACGTGCGCACGCACATCTTCAGAGGTATGGAACCATTGACGTATTGACGCGAATGGGCGCATATATATAGGCATAATGACGCATGCGCAGTAGCGTGTGCGCCAATGCGCAAAACCCAAGGCGCATGCGCGTGGCTCCGTCTTCCATTTTAATGGAGCTCGAAGACACAGGGTTCCATACCTCTGAAGATGTGCGTGCGCACGTAACGCGTAAGGAGGAGCCTGGACGTCAAGACGCTACGCCGCCGGTGCCACGTGGAGGCCCGGCGGCCACTATTCAAAGTACCAGGGTTAGTTGTCTTGCTGACACATCTGTATGATACCTGCCTGCTTTGAATTGGATATCATTATTGTGAATAAAGCTGCCTTTTATTACCTACTTCACTATGGGTGTCCTTCCCTAAAACTCCCTTGAGGAGCTTTTGCTTGCAGAACCCTGGTCTTGGAATTCTACATCTAATCGTGTTAAGGAAGATCTGTTACTGCATCTGCGGAGGAGGGATCCACCATTCCTGTAACCGGATCAGCTTTACTTCCCTCTGGATTGAAGATCCATGAGCTTTATATACACACTGCGTTTATGTGTCTTACTTCTGGTGAGTGCGTTTTCCAGCCATTTCCACACGGATCACCTATTCTGAATCCACATCTGACACTGGATACGTTTATATGACATAGACTTTTAGTGGACTACTTTTTTTGTCATTTTGTCATTATTTTCAGCGCTGCACTATTTTTATGTTATTGCTTTTAAGTGTTATTGGTTGCTTAGAGTGCTTAGCCGCTTTCAGGATTAGCGCTCACTGCTGTTTCTTCTTATTTCTGTACAAGAGACTGTTGCTATCCTCAGGATTTTGGACAGCAGTGGTACCCTTTGGACCTCCACTAACCAAATTCTAAACATGTTTTTACAGTTTTATGAAGACATATATACTTCTAGGGCCTCCTATGGTTCAGCTGACCTCACGTGAAATCTCAGTGGCATCTGGCTTTCAACCCTTTCTGTGGAGGACAGGCTCTCTTTGGATAGTCCAATTACCCCTGAAGAGATAGATGAAACTTTGGGCTTCTTCGCTAAACATAAAACTCCAGATATGGATGGCCTCCCTATTGAATGGTACTTGGCCCATAGGGAGTATCTTGTACCTTGATTGCCTGCTATTTATACAGCCATTATGAAGGAGGAAATTCTACCCCCTTCAATGCATGAAGCTTTGATAGTATTATTCCTTAAACCTTATAAAGCTTTGAACCTTTTTGAATCGTATCGGTCGATATCTTTAATTAATACAGACCTCAAAGTTTTCTCCAAAATCCTGCCTCTACACCTTAATGCTATTATAGCCTCCCTTGTAAGGTATGTCCAAACGGTGTTTATTCCTGGCCGCTCTACTTACACTAATCTCCGTAGACTCTTTACAAACCTTCAGATGCTGACTGCGAGGGGTTCCTGTAGGGCACTAATATCGCTTGATACTCATAAGGTGTTTGACTCTATAGAATGGTCTTATCTATTCTTGGTCCCACAGAAATATGGTTTTGGGAAAGGGTTCCTTGGGTGGATACAAATCTTGTATAACCAACCAAGTGCTCGTATCAGGGTTAACAATCTAATGTCTGAATTATTCCCAATATATCGGGACATGAGGCAGGGGTGCCCACTTTCACCTCTGCTTTTTGCACTCACTATAGAACCATTGGCGGAACTCCTCTGGACCTCCTCATTGGTTCCGGGAATCCCAATTGGTATTCTGGAAGAATGGGTTTCACTTTATGCTGACAATATATTATTGTATATCTCGGACCCACAGATCACTGCACCGCATGTCCTTTCCCTAAATCAACAGTTTTGGCAATATTCGGGTTTTAAAGTGAACTGGTCCAAGTCCAATTTGTTCCTCATAATGAGATCCCCACCTTTAGTTTGCTCACTACAACTTACGTCTAAATTTCGATATCTAGGGATAGAGGTTCAACTTTCTGTAGCTAAGTTTTATGACAATAAAAAATAAAATAAATTTAGCGCCTTGTATCTCCTCCTTCCGTACTAAGGTCTCCCAGTGGATTAAGCTTCCCTTGTCCTACATTTTTATATATCCTGGCCAACTCACCTGTCCTTATCCCAAAAAAAGTTTTTCAGGAAATTGAATCCATTCTTACATCCTTCTTATAGGTCCCTAAACCTCCCAGGGTATCCTTGACTATTTTACAACTGCCTACTAATAGGGGGGGATTAGCTCTTCCTAACATACGCTTGTATTAGAATACTGCTCAACTCATACAGTATATGCACACTGGTGGTTGTTTCCACAACTGAATAATGCTGCAACTGCAACGGAGGCTGCTATTGTCTCTTCTTATGAAACCCTATCCAAGCTGTTATTTAGACAATCCTTACATGTTACCGAGGGTACTTCTATTTTCCATATGTTCCTCTGTATTTATAGGCAGTGTTCTATCTCCCTAGCTGAACAAGATCATATTTGTTCCCCTAATCAGCCATTATGGCATAATCCCTGCTTACCACATTTTACCTCTCTTACTTGTGGCCGATTATGGGCAGGACGAGCACTAACTTATCTACACCAACTGTACAAGGAGGGCACGTTAAAAAAATGTTTATGCAACTGCGCCAGGAGTTACGCATTGCCATGCATTGGTCCTTTTACTATGCACAACTCCGGCACGCTGCAGAGGCACAATTTGGCTTTTGTAATGTTCGCCTCACTAATTTGACACTTGAACAGGCCCTCCTTTGTCCAGACCATAAGGGGCTGATATCTTCCTATTATTCTTTGCTTATGAGTAAATCTGACTCCTACCTATCAAAAATTCAGAACAAATGATTGGGAGATATCTCTGATCTCAGCCCCGTAAATTGGCAGGAGTTGTTCAATTCACACTCAGGGACAGTGATTTCAGCTAAAGATAAGCTAATTCAGTTCCATTATCTACATAGAGTGTATTATACCCCGGCCTGTTTGTTTAAAATGCATAAAAGAGATACCCCTACCTGTCATAAATGTGGAAGTGAGCCTGGGGGTTTTCTACCTATGGTATGGAGCTGTCAGAAGATAGAACCCTTTTGGTCGCAGGTGATGGCATTTACTGTATTGCTGACACCTTTGACCACCCAAATATTTGTAGCCCTAAATGTTTCTGTTGGGAATATTTGAAGATTTGGAAATGTCTACCATTTCCAAACACTTCCTTCGTCTTCTGCTTTACTATGCTCGTAAGACATTTGTACTTAATTGGACCCGTTCTGAGACGCTACATATTGGATTATGGAAGAAGGTTATCAATCACACCTTACCTTTATATAAATTGACGTATAAAGCCAGAGGTTGTCCCAAAAAGTTTTATAAACTCTGGGGCTCTTGGCTTGATACCCAGGACACCAGTGACTCTCTATTATCGCTGATATCTGACCCCATATAAGGAATTTTTTGTTATGTTATTGGCCTAATTTTTATCCATATCTCAGCACTGGGACATTTATATTTCTTTCTTGCATGCCACCTTGACTAATGACCTACTGCTCTACTACAGGTATGGGTGAATTAACTTTTTCTGTTTTTCTACTATATTGGTGGTACATGTAGAATTTTTTACTTCATTTTTTTTGTTTGTTCTTTTGTATCTATCTTTTTTGTCTTCATTGTACAGGATGTGTCTCCCAACTGATTGGTTCTGAGTTGATAAAACTATAAGTAAATGGCTCCTTATATTTTTATACTTGTACTTACTGTGCATAAGATACTATGGTCATGACTGTAACTTATAATGGGGTATATGACTCTATATTGTGTTTGTACTGTTGGAGATTGCGTTCATCTTATGATGATATCCTTGTTATATATGTATGATGACTACTTGATAATTGCCATGTATACCTGATGTGCATTTTACTCAATAAAACCAAGTTAAAAAAAAAAAAAAAAAATATATATATATATATATATATATACACACACACACACACACATATATACACACATATACAGTACACACCTTTGCCTTTGAAATAGGCACATTGTATGAAAAATAATTTCTCCATAGATATTTGCTTATGATTTTTTTTTTTTTTTTAATCTGCCTAAATGTGTTTGTTCGAGCACATGTGCTCAGTTTTTCATGTGTTCTGAATGTTCATATAAATAATATTGGGGATTAAAAGAAACACTGAGTGGATTTTAACTTCAGTTGAGCTTTAGTGTTCCCTGGATAACATTAACAGTTCATTATTTTATTTAAATTGCTGCTTGGACTTTCTAATGCAAGGTAGTATACCCTTGAGCAACACTTTATCATTATTTGTGTCATATTGTATAATTATTTTCATTGGCATTAACACTGGCATTTTTAGATCTTCAACTTTAGTATAATTGTGATTTAGGACACTGTGCTGCAGTGCTCTGTGCGCACCCAATGGACTTCAGCTTAATGATTAAAGGATAAGTTCACATTTTAATAAAAATAATAAATGCACATTTTTTTGCAGGTAAAAAAAGTGCATTTATTATTTTTTGCTGCAGGAGCCCTTAAAAGCATTGCACCAGTGATCAGCAGATTGCGGGTGCCATGCAGGTTTCCAGCAGATCTGTCAGTATATTTACTTGCCCATACGGGATGTATGAGCAAATAGATATACTGTAGTGACCAGAAGATTCAATAAACTACTACATCACTCCACAGTACCATGGTAGGTAATTGAAAACTACAAGCTGACAGCCGCTAAAGATGTCGGAACTTGTAGTTTCGCATTCACAGAGCAGTGACATGGCCAGGCGGGCAGAGGCCTGCACGGCCACATTTTAAAATTTGACAGGTAGTTGGGGTGAGAGGATGTGGCCGTGCAGGCCTCTGCCCGCCTGGCCATGTCACTGCTCTGTGAATGCGAAACTACAAGTGGGGGCCACTAGCTGTCAAAGCAGGGGATCGACAGGGAGCGGGGGCTGGTGCTTTCATAACATTTTACACGTTTCACCCTGAATATGGGTATAACATGTAACATGTTAAGAAAGGTGAACTTATCCTTTAACACTACTTTTCCTCCATGAGGAGCTAACAAGCAGAAAGAGCTCAAGAGACTTGATAGATAGCAGCATTGAATCATGGGAGATGAAGCTCAGGAAAGAAACTTTACTATGGCAGTCAATAGATGATTGGACTACCATTCCCAATGCAAGCTGGTTACAAAGACAGAGAGAGAGAGAGAGCTGAATTTCCATAGGCTGAATACCGAGGGATTTCTTCTTTGCTGTGAAGAGACTGAGGTGTGCTCATCATTGTTTCTGTATGCACATCAATCTGCTACAAGCCTGCAGCAATCAGATTTACTCCAGGCAAATCCAGAAGTGGGCTGACATCTGAAAAATGAGACCCCTTTGCTCTATTGTTGGGATTGGTGAGAGGACACTGCTGCCGTTAACCTACTGCTGCTAGCAGAGACTGAGCACATAGGAACTTGCCATCTAACTAGCAGCATTATTCACTGCATGCAGCCATTACTGAGACTGTACTCATGTGCACCACTGTAAAGATTGGACCTCATTGCTAGCCAGCTGAAGAACTAGAGCAAACGACTTCTCACTGTCTGTAGTAAGAGGTACCTCTTTAGGGAGTTTTAAATGTCATTTCTGCCATTCATATAGAGAACACTCTAGAGTTGATCTAGGCTACTGTTTACAAAGGAATCATTGCGGTGTTGATCACCATTGCAGTTTCTCTTTTCTAATGCCATTATTTATTGCTGATATTGTGGATGATCAGATTTACTCTAATTTAGCTGTATATAACTCAATTTTATGCTGCTATAGCCTAGTTAACATATTGTCTAGTGCAGCCTTTTTCAACCAGGGTGCCTTAGCAAAATGTCTAAATGTTGCTCAAAACATATATACAAGCCTGCCTTATAGTTACACAAAGCCACAGGTTTTAATTGTACACCATTACGACCTAGCCACCGGCATCCTGACACCCAATGACATCATCAGTTGATAAGGAGGATGTCAGTTGCCTGCACAGCATCCTTGTTTGACCTTCCCCTGTCCCTCTCCGTCAGTGCTGGGGTCACATTAGCTCAGTGATGGAGAAAAACTGAGGGAGAAGAGAAACATTGGAATACTAGTCAGTACCAGTGTGCAAAAGTGTATTTGCATTGAAAGAATAAATCACCTCTAATGTTGGGTGTCCTAAGTGTATGGATATTGCTCGGTTATATAAAACTATTAGAATAGTTTTTACATTTTAGAATGGGGTGCCTCAAGACTGTCCATAATTTTGGAGGGTGCCTTGACATTGTCCATAATATTAAAGGGTGCCTTGACTGAAAAAAGGTTGAGAAACACTGGTCTAGTGAACTGTGATTGACCTAATCCTTTATTCACTAATTTACGTGCATACTGCTATTTACTGCATCTCTGCATCCCGTGACAATATATTGGGTTTATTTACCACTAACCAGTCTGATGTTTGCTTTTTGATTCTGAACTTCAGTTGTGTGCAGGATGTCTATAGTTGTGCTTCCAGCAGCAGTGCAGTATCCATTTGCTTAACCTGGTGTGTCAGTGGGGCTGAGGTTGGTCTCAGAGTCTAGGCAGAACAGAGAACCCAATCTACCAAGTGTTTCCTGCCGGTGTAGCACTACCTTAAATTTTTTCAATTTTTTTTTTACATTTTGGTGATGGGTTTATTGTTCACTAAATAGGAAGTCTAGCAGAAACAACTGTCAGAGTGTTTGTGAGAAAGAGGGTGTAATATCACAATAGCTAAAAAATGCTTGCAACGTCTGGATATGCGGTTAACAGATGAACTACATATTAACAATCATTATGTATTTCCCATGCTGACTTGTGTCTTAGGCAAGGTCTATGCATGGTATAAATGGTCTTAAAGTTGTTATCAATGCTGAAGGTGTTTACCTTCATGAATAGAATGCCTTCTCTCTGCAGCATCCCCCTACCCCCCCTAATACTCACCTAAGCCCCCTCTCAATCCAGCGACGGGCACTTGAGTCTCGGCTATCCCGGGACTCCCTCTCCACATTGGCTGAGACAGCAGCAGGAACCATTGGCTTCCCCCACAGTCAATCACAGCCAGTGAGCCAATGGGAAGAGAGTGGGACACAGGAGCATGCCTTCTTGGGTGCCCCCATAGCAATCTGTTTGCTACAGGGGGACCCGACAGGTGGAAGGGGCCAGGAGAGCCAGCGGGAGACCCTAGAAAAGGTGGATCCTGGCTGCTCTGTGCAAAACCATTGCACAGAGCAGGTAAGTATGACATGTTTGTTTGTTTTTTTTTTTAATAGGTCTTAAATCTCTTACACGTGGCCTAAATACTGTATAGCCTGAAATGTTTTTGGGGAAAAGATGAAAATAATAAACTCTGTGTCCAGCATACAAAAATCTCTATTTACAACTCTGTTTTGTGATGTACGTTTTATCCTAATAATGAATATCGAATTTCAAAAGATTATATAATATTTTAAAGTGGTTGTAAATGTTTTTCTTAATTTCATGCATTCTATGTATGAAGTTAAAAAACCATCTGTGTGCAGCAGCAGCCCCCCTAATACTTACCTGGGCCCCATCTCAATCCAGTGATGTGCACAAGAGCAGCAGCTTCTCTAGGGACTCTTCCTCCTCATTGGCTGAGACAGCAGCAGGAGCAATTGGCTCCTGCTACTATCAATCACAGCTAGTGAGGCAACGAGGAGAGAATATGTGGGGGGGCAGTCGAGCTGTGCTCTGTGTGGGAATAGACACACACAACAGGGGCTCAGGAGGCCACTTGGCAGGAGGAAGGGGCCAGCAGCGACGTTTTTTTTTTTTTCTTCTTCTAAATCTGCCTGTAATATGACTTTAATATTGGTTATGGCTATGCATATTTTCTCACCTGTATAACCACACCAAGGCAGAGCAGACTTTTCCATTTTATAGTAACAATTATAACCAGTGCACTGATGAACAAATGCCTTCTATTGATTCTGAATTGTCTCCAACTTTGGCATATACTGAGGACATGATGAAACAAAAACACATTTTCTTCTTGGGGTGTGATCTAGCATTGGTGGCATGAAGATACATCTAAGCTTAGCAACATACAGAGGCAACACCAGAAAAAAGCTTTGACTGCTTGATACTTGATGTACAAATAAACAAGAAGTCCAACAAGCGATGTCCTTTTCCAGGACATTGTGGACTTCTTTCATGGGCAAAACCCATGTTTTGCTTTGTATTGGCATATGTCATCAATCTGGGGGAGGAGTATGTGGGTCCCATTGATTCATGGAGAAGGAATTCTGCAAGAGACTAGGATGGGGATGGGTGTGGGTTTCATCAGTTTATGAGGAGGTCTGTGGTTGTCATCAGTTGTGAGAGAAGAGCCAGAGGTTTTATCAGTGGGGCACTGGAGGTTTAATGCTGAGCATACTAGGGTATGAGCATCCAAAAAAAAAAAAAACACCTGTACATGTGTGGTATGCACAGTCTGTCTACAAAGGTAAATATGGTTAGAGCCACAGCGGTCATCACACCAAAGGGGAGTTCTATGGGTGTCATCAGTCAAAGGGTCAAGCAGACTGTGGGTGTCATCAAAACGTTCCATGGATGTCATGATCATGTGAATGGGATGCATCATCCCAGTCAAGGTATTGCTGACATAATTTATAATTGCAAATTAATTTTATTATTTTACTATACTGTCAACCACATAAGAACAGTCCACTTCTTTTTGTAACATTTCTTTCTCAGCAGCTTTGTTAGAATCAAAATATTTAATTTTCAGTATGTTTTGACAGATAGCAGGTCCATGTCTGTTATTGCAAATCAATATAGAATGAGATATACAACTCTACAAGGGGATAAGGGTGACAGAATTTGGGAGACTAAGTACTGTAATGGAAACTACGAGTTCACTAATAGATCCCCCTACACTCCTCCAGATTTTTGTACTCTATGACCCCTTAATGCTTCAATGGTGTTTTAAAAATATATCAACTTGTGTTACCATTTCTCAAAGATTACCTGAGATGCAAAATCTGTTAAAATGGTGAATTACACCACTTTTCAACAAGAACCAAGGTATTTCAAAAGTCAGACTCCAGTTCACCAACCTGTTTAACCAATTTTGGGAAACCAAAATGACAGGGATTAGTCATACTGCAAGAGGCTGATACAAAGTCAAATTATGATACTTACAGTAACTGCTTGCATTCAAAAATATATTTAAAGATGTATTAATGATTTCAGAGATGCATTCACCTGTGTCTTTTATATTTGCCCGGACATCAGCTTCAACTGTAAAGCCCTGACGTTTGTTCCAGCAATCCTATGTAAGCCCCAGTTCACATATATGCGGCCACGCGGGCCATGTTTTGCACAGGAACGAGAGCCCATTCTTTTGAATGGACTCCCGTGCCACATGACACGCATGGAAGAAGTCCCTGCACTTCTTCCGAAAACACAGCCTGCACGGGAACCTCGGTTTCCAGTATGGTTGCGCTTTCCAGTGCGGGCGGCGTGCCATTAGAACTAATGGCACCCGCCCGCGGGTCCGCATTTCTCTGTGTGCGTGGAGATTTTCGTGTGGATCCGCAGCAGCACCACCCGCAGAGATGTGACCCTAGCCTAAGGGAGTGTTTGACAACAGCTGTGAATTCAGTGTGCCCTGGTGGGAGGGGGGGCAGCCCCCGTCAGAAAACAATAGCTCAGTGGGGAGATCTCCACACTAACATCGGATGTGTTATTACGGTGATCTGTAGGTTTTTTTTTTTTGGTTCAGTCCGCTGGGTTGAAGGCAAAAAAAAAAAAAACTTCCTGTGTGAACCCAGCATAAGTGAAACAAAGGCTGTACTGTAGTATAGTCGCAAATTGTAAGAATTACAGGAGTAATATACAGACTAAGGGCTTTGCAGTAAAAGTTCTAAGTTGGATACATATCTATACAATAGTAGTAGTGCAAGATATTCAGATTTTGGAATGTTTTCAAATTTTGCATGAATATTCCAAATACTATTGCTTATTCTCTCATCTGTGTCACCTCCAAGAGGGTGGGAAGTACTGCTTTCTCTAACAAAGGTATAATAGGATGCCTGCCTCATGCTGGGCTTTTCTTATTGCAGACATGTGTGCCACGATTTCCATGCATTCCTCGGTAACACTGTCCATTGTTGGGATGGATAATATACATCCTTTCCTTAGGAATTAATAAATATTTTCCAAACCTGGACACATAAGATTATTGAGACCAATCATTTTCGGTTCTTCTCATTCATACAGAACTATAAGAATAATGCCTTAAATCATGAGCAATATTGTTAGTAAATCGGATAAATACAAACATTAATATGCAACATGATCTCTTTATAGGCCAGGCTTCCTGCTTTCACTCCCTTTATGGTTTTTACTTAGTGGTTATGGTTAGTGAGTTAGAGAGAACAAGAGGATTGTATTGGTTACTGAGTGAGTTTTAGGTGGATGTTGTGGGAAACATATATGTGTGTGTATATACACTGCTCAAAAAACAAATTAAAAGGAACACTTTTAAAACACATCAGATCTCAAATGGAGAAAAATATTGTGGTGGATATCTACAACCCCTGGCAAAAAGTATGGAATCACCACTCTTGGAAAATGTTCATTGTTTAATTGTATAGAAAAAAAAATAATCACAGATGTGCCTCAAAACTATTTTCATTTAACATTCCAACCTTCTGGCTTTAAGAAACAGTTAAAAAATAAAAAAGAAAGAAAACTGTAGTCAGTTGTTTTTGCAGATCAAGCAGAGGAAAAAATATGGAATCACTCGGTTCTGAGGAAAATATTATTGTGAAATAAAAAACACTACAGTACACCACTAGTACCACTAGTACTTTGTTGCACCACCTCTGGCTTTTATAACAGCTTGAATTCTCTGAGGCATGGCTTTAACTATCGACAAACAGTATTCTTTATCGTTCCGGCTCCAACTTTCTCTTATTGTAGTTGCCAGATCAGCTTTGCAGGTTGGAGCGTTGTCATGGACCATTTTCTTTCATTCTCCCCATAGATTTTCAATTGGATTGAGGTCCGGACTATTTGCAGGCTATGCCATTGACATTATGACCCTGATTTACTAATGTGCCTAGGCGCATTTCCATGGGCTAACGTTTACTTTTCCATAGCGACCGTCTACATTTAGACGGCAAAGACATTTACTAAAGAAAGCATCAACAAGTAGACGCAAAATCAAATTTACTATCCAGGCACAATCCAGGAATCAGTCTCAAAAAGCAGACTTGCTAAGAAGCACGTCTAACACAACGAAAAATCACTGCAGAGACATGTTCACATTGAAATTTGCTTTTCAAAATATCAGGACTTCATTTTAAACAATATCTTACATTTCAAAAAAATTTTAAAATGTGTAAAAAATATTTTTTTAAAGGAATTCATGACAGTCAATAACTAGACGCTTTTCCAGCATCTATGCACGGATATAAATGTGCATGTGCAGAACACATTTTTAGCCATCTGCTGTGGGCACTTTCTTTTTAGACGCTGTTCAATAGTAAATCTCTGTGTGGAGTCCTCTGACAGCCGGCACTCGATCGCGTCTACTGTGTTTAACAAACAGCACTATTTGTAGCTAGGCATATCTTTATGTATTCTAATTTGATTTCCTTAGTTCTATTGATTCTGTTTTTGTTTCTTACCCTTTATAATTCTTTCTGTAATGATTTTACATATTTCGAGTCTAGATAATATATATTTTGACAGCTGAATCTAAAAATAAAGGTCTGCAATTAAAAAAAAAAAAAATTAATATAGGTGTGCTTTTTATTTTAAATTATAAGTATTCTCATATGCAAACAGAAAAACACCAACTGGACAAAGCCCGCGGTTGTGCGCCACTTAGCGAACATATCCGGCATTGCATCTAGAAATGTGCCTGACGTGATTCCGGATTTACTAACAGGAAAGAGTCTACAAAGTAGACTCTTTTCAATGAGTTTGCTAGACACCTTTCTGAAGACTGACAGGTCTTCATTGATTGAATTGAGTCTGCCTGAATGTTCAGCGTCTGCTGGTAGATTCAATCCTTAGTAAATCAGGGCCTATATGTCTTTCGTGAAGGAAAATTTCACGGCTTTTGCCAGGGGTTGTATACTGATATGGACTGGGTAATGTGTTAGGAACATAAGGATGCCCCATCGTTTGATAGAAATGAAAATTATCAACCTATAAAGGACTGTATTCAAAGACACCCTGAAAATCAAAGTGAAAAAATGATGCAGCAGGCTAGTCCATTTAGCTGAAATCTCATTACAGCAACTCAAAATGGTACTCAGTCGTTTGTATCACCCCCACATGCTTGTATGCATGCCTGACAATGTCGGGGCATACTCCTAATGAGATGACAGATGGGGGTTTATTTACTAAAGCTGGAGAGTCCAAAATCAGACTCCCTTCTGCATAGAAACCAATCAGCTTCTAACCTCAGCTTCTTCAATGAAGCTTTGGCAATGAAACCTGGCAGCTGATGGTTTCTATGCAGAAGTGAGTCTGATTTTGCACTCTCCAGCTTTAGTAAATAAACCCCATGGTGTCCTGGAGTATTTCCTCTCAGATCTAGACCAGGGCATCACTGAGCTACTGGACAGTCAAAAGGTGCAACCTGGTGGCGTTGGATGGACAGAAACATGATATCCCAGAGCTGTTCTATTGGACTTAGGTCAGGTGAGCATGGGGGCCATTCAGTGGTATCAATTCCTTCATCCTCCAGCAACTGCCTGCATACTCTCACCACATGAGGCCGGGCATTGTGGTGCACCAGGAGGAACCCAGGACCCACTATACTAGCATAGGGTCTGACAATGGGTCTAAGGATTTAATCTCGATATCAAATGACAGTCAGGGTGTCATTGTCTAGCTTGTAGAGGTCTGTACATTCCTCCATGGACATGCCTCCCCAGACCATCACTGGCCCACCACCCAAATGGTCATGCTGAACGATGTTACAAGCAGCATAACATTCTCCGCAGCTTCTCCAGACCATTTCACGTCTGTCACATGTGCTCAGGGTGAACATGCTCTCATCTGTGAAAAACACAGGGCGCCAGTGGCGGACCTGCCAATTCTCGTGTTCAATGGCAAATACCAATCGAGCTCTATGGTGCCTGTAAGGAAATATGTTTTATTAACTGGCATCCATGTTGTATAGTGCCTCTATTTCTAGATGTGTAAACAGTTAGCTTCCCTTGTAACTTCTCTCTCGTTTTCTGAGAATAGTTTTAATTTCAGTATAAAATGGAACTACCTTATATGGTATCTCTCAGCTATTTCGTTTCTGTTCTTCACGTAACTATATTGATAAGAATGGAATGTTTCATTGGTCATCCTAAGATAAAGGAACGCCTACTGAGTTCTGTATAACCGTTCTTGTTTTGCATTAAACGTTCTGGCTTGCACACTTCGGTGTCTGGAGCTTTATTTCTCCCAGGCCTGAGGGTGAAAATAACTAGGACAGGGAATACAGACATAGGCTGATTCCTATCAGTGCTGGGCAGTGAGCACATTGCCCACTAGAGGATGTCGGGTCCTCAGGCCACCCTCATGAAGTCTGTTTCTGATTGTTTGGTTGGAGACATTCACACCAGTGGCCTGCTGGAGCACATTCTGTAGGGCTCATCCTGTTCCTCCTCCTGTTACCGGTCCAGTTGATGGGTTAAGGACCTTCTACATCTCTGTCCAGCTCTTCTAGAATAACTGCCTATCTCCTGGAATCTTATCCATGCTCTTGAAACTGTGCTGGGAGGCACAGCAAACCTTCTGGCAATGGCATGTACTGATGTGCCATCCTGGAGGAGGTGGACTTCCTGCGCAACCTCTGTAGGGTCCAGGTATCGCCTCATGCTACCAGTAGTGACACTGACCCTAGCCAAATGCAAAACTAGTGAAAAACAGTCAGAAAAGATGACTAGGGAAAAAATGTCAGTGGCCTCCACCTGTAAAACCATTCCTGTTTTGGAGGTCATCTCATTGTTGCCCATCTAGTGCACCTGTAATTTCATTAACACCAAAGCAGCTGAAACTGATAAAAAAAAAAACCCCGCCCCTGCTACTCAACTGAGCATATTAATATCCCAAGAGTTTAATTGACTTGATACTATACTCTGATTAAAAAGTGTTTACATTTTCTTGAGCAATGCATATTGTATTTTGATCATCTGTATGCATTGCTCAATCCGTAAAGGTGTTCGTACACTAGGGAATATCTTGAAAAAAACTTTCATTTTATATATTGGGTAAGGGTAAGTGTGTTTCTTTCCTGTTATATTTTGACTACATCCTATACATTAATAAATAGGAGTATTTCTCCTAGACTGCAAACTCTAAAGAGCTGGGCCCTCCGTTTCCTCTTGTACCAAAGTGTATTGTAACTGTAATGTCTACCTTCATTTTGTAAAGCTCTGTGCAAACTATTGGCGCTATATAAATCCTGTATAATAATAATAATAGTATTTTTATCGGGATATGCATTTGGAGGTGTCTGTATTTCACCTTTCTTCTATATTTTTGGTACTGTTTAGTGTGATGACATCTGTCCTAAACTTTGGGAAGCAATCCCTATGCCAAATTAAATTCAATCACTTATAGCATTCCCTATTTTTGCACTCAGTGCTTCAGCAGTTCAGGGGTCTCTTTACCCTGAGAGAGCCAGTAGCTCCACAGTGAACACTCCAGAAAAATTAATAATATGTTGGAGTTGCTTCAGCCTGATGGGAGTCAGTACCTATCAGGTGAACACTCCAGACCAGTACTGAAGAAGTGGAGTCCCTTCAAACTGATGGAATCCAAGGCTCTCAGGTTAACAATCCACAATCCATTGAGGAAAAGAAGTCCATTCATCTTGTTGGATCCACTAGCTCACAGGTAAACAATCAAGACCAATAACAAAGAAAAGGAGTCCCTTCATTGTAAGGCCTCATGGACCTATGAACTCAGCTAGTCGTTAAATTCTCCTGGCAGAAGAAAAAAATCTAAATGTTGCAAAAACGCGTGTAAACGCGGTTAGCGTTTACGTGCTTTTTTTGCCACATTTAGCGTTTTTGGGCCAAAACGTTTCTCTCCTAAACTCTGCTGCTCCTAAACTCTGGTACATGGAGTAAAGGCTTTTAATGAGTTGAGTTGAGTTTAAGGGCTTTGGCCAAAAAAATGCCAAAAAGCTCCTAAACTCACGTTTAGGAGCAACAGTGTACGAAGCCTGCGGCCTAAGTGCTGGATGCTCTCAAGACCTACACTGATAAGATAAGATGAGAATAGAAGGCAAATAATTTTGGTGAGTGCACACCTGAAGGGGGAGCACAGCACATTGGAGAAATTATGTAAGCAGTCATGTGGTGATTTTCTTGCAACCTTGATTTAATTCACATGCTGATTACAGAAGGACTTTAATTTATGGACTTTTTTGTTGATTATTACTTTATTATTTACAGAGCACCGCACTAATATTTTGGATTTACAGAATATGATTTGTTAATTTTTTATAATGGAATGTGGCAGCTGATTAATTTAATTTGGAGTATATTTTATATATTTTTTTATTTGCGCAGTTAGTGTTTTGAAGGTCAATTTTTTTGATTTATAGACAATAGTTCATGTTCATTCACAAGGAAGTAGGTAGCATTTTAGTTGTATGCAGTGCTCAACATAAATGAGTACACCCCTTTAGAAAAGTAAAATTTGAATCAATTATCTCAATGAACACAAGAACAATTTCCAACATTTTGACAAAACTGAGTTTTATAGAACATTTATTTAGCTCAGTACATGAAAATAAGGTTAATAATATAACTTAGATTACAAAATCTTCAGTTTTACATTAGTTGATGCAAAAATGAATACACCCCACAACAAAAGCTACTACATCTAGTAATTTGTATGGCCACCATGATTTTTAAGGACAGCACCAATTCTTCTAGGCATGGAATGAACCCGTTGGCAACATATTGCAACATCAATCTTTTGCTATTCTTCAGGAACGACCTCTTTTAGAGCTTGGATGCTGGATGGAGAGTGATGCTCAACTAGTCTCTTTAGAATTCCCCATAGGTGTTGGATTGGGTTCAGATCAGGAGACATACTTTGCCACTGAATCACTTTCACCCTGTTCTTCAGAAATTCAACAGTGGCCTTAGATGTGTGTTTTGGATCATTGTCATGTTGCAAAAGTGCACACCGACCAAGGGCACAGAGTGATGGTAGCACCTTCTCTTTCACTATGGAGCAGTACATCTGTGAATTCATGATACCATCAATGAAATGCAGCTCCCTGACACCAGCAGCACGCATGCAGCCCCACAGGAGGACACTGCCACCACCATGTTTCACTGTAGGCACCGTGCATTTTTCTTTGTACTCACCTTTGCGACACCATACAGTTTTCAAGCCATCAGTTCAAAAAACATTTATCTTGGTCTAATCACTCCAGAGTACAGAGTCCCTGTAGTCTTCTTTTTCAGCATGGGCCCTGGCAACTTCTAGGCGGGCGTTTTTCTGCATGGGGTTTAGGAGAGGCTTCCTTCGTGGACAACACCCATGTATGCCATTCCTCTGCAGTGTACGCCGTAGTGTGTGACAGGAAACAATCACCGGTTTGGCTTTCTACTTCTTTAGCTAACTGCAGTGAACTTGCATGGTGATTTTCTTCAACCCTTCTCATCAGAAGATGCTGCTGTTGAGGTGTTAACTTCCTTCGATGGCGTGGACATCTCCATGAGATACAGTTCTTTGTTAAATTTTTGTTTCACTTTTGGTACAGTATTCTGCCTAATAAGTAAAGCTTTGCTGATCTTCACCTTTCTTGTGTAAAGAAATTATTTTCTTTCTCAGGACTTGTGACATTTATCTTCCATGTGGTGCCATTGCTGACAGCATGAAATGGGAAGGGGTTTTCTTTGTTAAATAATGCCCTTTTATAATCAACTGTCTGCTGGACCTCTGTTTAATGAATAATTAGACTCACCTGTAGTTGAATTCTTGTTCAGTAGGACTTTGTTGTCTAAAATGTAGCTTTGCTGCTAAGACTTTCATTGGGGTGCATTCATTTTTGCAACATAGTCTTTTACCCATAGTCTTGAATGAATTTGTTAGGAAAAATACTTTTTGTGTGTGCAAATGAACAAATCTTGTTTGCAATCAATGGCCTGTATTTGTGGGAGTATTTTGTAGTATAGTGTCCCATAGAAAATGTTGATTCTGAAAGGAAAGTTTTTCTGACAAATCTGTTGCATTGTACTTATTTATGAGCTGTATATCTGTAAGTCTTGTATTGTATTCCTATAATTGTAATAGTTTGTACATATCATATTTTTTTTTAGTAAAAGCACATTAATATACTAACCACAGAGGTTAGTAAGCTTCGTTGCTTATATCGCGAAGAACCTAAAAGATGCAAAGCAAAACAGGTGCTTCCAGTTATCATACAATACATCCTTAACCAAGGCATGTACTCTAAAATGCATTAGGATGTTTCTTTTGCTTTCCAGAACCTTTGCTGGTCACTTCAGGCTGGACACCATGACAGACAGCCTCTTTCATGGAAGAGTCATTCTATTCGGAGGAAGAAACCTCCTGCAGTGCAACCTAATCCTCAACACCTGAACATTTCAGGGGAATCCAAATCAAGATGTTATAAGGAATCAGAAGGACTGCGAGCACTTTTTTTTACCTGACTTTTTGAAAAATATCACTAGTTCCTATCTAAGGAAAGGTAGCTGCACTGCAAGTTTGTTGCTCAAACAAGAGCAATGAAACGAACCAGTTGAAAGGGGGATTCTAGACTGTTGCATGGGTGGTGAAAGTTCCATCCCCAGCTCTCCAGCAAGTAAAATGACTGACCCTGGGGGAGTAGCATCTCCTTCATTTTAATGTTTTCTCCAGTCATCACCAGGGGCGGACTGACAACTCATGGGGCCCCCGAGCAATTGGAGATCATGGGGCCCCTGTGTCCTTGCCCACACTCAAAAAAAGCCTAAAAAAAAAAAAAAAAAAAAAAAAAAAAAAAAAAAGGTACCAGGGGCATTTTATGGGTCCCCCTACTGACCCCGGGCCCTCGGGCAGTGCCCTAGTGCTCGAATGGTCAGTCCGCCCCTGGTCATCACCTAAGAACAGACTTTGAGTGGCTTTGCCAGTGTCCAAGAAGCTGCAGCATACAACCCATCAATTATGATTTAAACATCTCTGACGATTACTGCTTGATAAAGAAATGAACTATTAGTAAAACCCTAAAATCCAGTTATATATTTATAAAAAAATCATTGAAGTTATTTCTATTGCACATTGCCAGTCAGCCTTATACTGAACATATTTAAAAGGAGAGGAGAGCACATGGAATGCTGTTTTTCTTATTGTCCAATCCCAAACTGGGTAAAGCAGAGGTGACTAAGCAAGCAGAACTGCAGCAGCCATTTTCTTACACTTTTAGTATTATTGTCCCACTGAAATAATTAAAGAAGTAGCACTTCAATGTAAAAAATAATTTTAACTGCATGGGAGACCAAGTGCATGTAGCACTACTGTCCAACCACACTGCTAGCAAAGAGATGCATATATAATTAGGCGTGAGTACCAGTGCTAGTCTCTGGTAGAAGGGCAATCTGGAGACCAGCATTGTCATTCACCACAGCAGGGGAAGGGAGCTTGTCAACACAGGGCTCCTGGCGTGCTTTTGGTTTACAAGTGGTGAAATTGTGAGGTATCATATCATAAACAGAAAGCCGGGTTTATTATCTAGCCTTGTTGGCGTCTATATGATGGTTATGACCTGCTTATCAGTCTAACAGGAAGTGGAGAGAAACAACTCCCTCAGGAGTTAAGTTTGGTGCCCATAAACCCTTGCAGGAGTATTATTCTAAATGATCTAACGATGTGGATGATGTATACATTTATATGTCTTTGAATTACATATCTTGCACTGAAGGAAATACTAGACTAGATGATTTTACCTTATTTATAGTTACCATCAACAATAGATGCTCATAATAGAAATTTGCCTGCCTGCTTTTATAAAGAATCAGCCATTATAAACCACAGCCTGTATCATAATGAAACCAAGTGCTATGTACAATTGTCCCTTGGGAAATTAAAAAATGATTATTACTGAAAGTTGTGGTGATAGTGTTTCCTTTACATACATAGGTATGCAATATATTATTAAGTGTATAATAGAGCAACTGCTATCAGTACTTTCCAGATCATACTCCCATTTACACCCCGGTCCCATCAAGCCCGACTTTGAAATCGTGCCACTTACAAATTGTACCTGAAATTGGCATCTCACTGGACTTTGAAATCGTGTGACTTCACTGTAAGACATCTGACACAGATGTCTATGCAAATCGCACCAAAAGTAGCACATGTACTACTTTAGAAATCAGTGCGGCTCGGACCAAGTCGGAACTGCACTGATTTGACTGCTCTAACTGTGGACAATAGGGTGCGACTTGGCATACGATGTGCAAGTCGCATGGCATCCAAATGGCATGCCAAGTTGTACCCGATGTGACCGGGGTGTTGGAACTGAAAATTATTCTTGAAATGGATAACATGAGTGCACACTATCTGTGTTAGGCTGTATAAGGCTGACCCTCCCCACCCAGCATGTAAGAAGCACTCATATCAGTACCTTCCAGATAATACTCCATTTAGGACTGAAAATTATTCTTGAAATGCATAACATAAGTGCACACTATCTGTCTTAGGCTGTATAAGGCTGACCCTCCCCACACACGTAAGGCTGACCCTCCCCGTAAGAAGCACTCTGGAATGACAGAAGTAGACCATTCAGATTAAGAGAAAATGAATAAACATTCTGATATACGCACATTTGCAGTACTTACTGGATATTATTAACAGTACAGTTGTACTTGTGTAATTTGTGGCCTCATATTGCACTTCAAAGCATAAAACTGATTGCTTACTGTAGTCAACTAGTCCAAGTATTTTGACAAATGAGCCACTGAGGAGTTTTACTAAGTCTTAAAAAGCCCCAGAATGCTTGTTTAAACATTTCCGATTCACACATTAGCACAGATGT